>NC_081193.1:34934371-35234371 GCF_902713425.1 Acipenser ruthenus
TATATATATATATATATATATATATATATATATATATATATATATATTTGGCAAGCAGGTACTGCTAATCAGAACTCCATCTGAATTCAATGTTATCACCTTATAAGAGATGTGTGCCACAATCCATAACTCTCGCTAAAGTACATACAGAATAAATCATCAAACACATACATATTTTGGTTTTTGAAAGCATTTGGAAGGACTTTCAATCAAGTCAGTATAGTAGTTACCCTTATAAAAGTGTAATAAAGCAGAGTGAAAGCATGTTAAAGCATAGGTAAGCATTGGTATGGTTAACCATATTAAAAAAAAAAAAAAAAAAATGGCAAAACAGGGTACACTGGTAAATTCATAGTATAGCCACGGTAAAAGCATGGTAACATTGCAAAAATACTGTGGTAAAATGTCATGTACCAGTACCTATTTTGAGGATTTTTCCTCTGCTCCACATTGACACTGATGCTGAAAGATCTCCAATAATTTGCAGATTTCCCCTGGGAGGGAGTCATTCACCCTATCAGTGAGGAGAGTGACCCTATTGAGTGTAGTGACACTGAGATCCCAGAACTCCCACTGCGTTTAGTAACCTGGCTGACAGGAATGCTGAGACTAAAACATGTAAACTCTCTTGGAATGCAGAAACCTCGTTAGACCTCATTAGAACCTATGGCATTATAACGTGTTGCTTATAATGGTTCAGCTCCCATTTCATTCTATCCAGGGAAATTTGAACTCATACAACTCCCTTCTCAGGGGGTTGAATACACTCTGGTGTGCCTTGTGTATTGTGTTATTGCTTACTTACAGTACAGTACACACAGGCAAATACTTGAAGGAAGACAACCCAATAAGTCAAATGCCTGAGCAGGTGTTTGGTTATGAGAGGGTGCGACTGATTTATCCCCAGCTGATGAAATTAAAAAAAGCCAAATAGAAACAGCAATAAAAAAAAAACCTCACAATTAACTAGAGATGGGTAATTTCCCAGGCCACACTAAACTGTTAAATGATTAAGGGCTCATCTTAATTTTCAAGCTCAGTTATTTTGGTTTTGGTTTTATAATCCACTGTGACATCTAGAACAATGATTGTGTCTGCTGCATTGTCAGGAAACCTATGAATTTTCAGGGGAATCTTCAAAAATAAGTTAAGAAGAGTTGATACGGTACAAATGGTTTCATATAAGGCAGGCAAACCTACGTCTTTGAAAAGAAAATATTTATTATCCTCCCCAAACATTTGGAATCTGACTCTGAAGTCTAGACCACAGTTATTAAATTGTTTGTACATGAGGGCTGTGTATGATTAGTTGTCTCAAGCAAAGATAGTATATGTACAGGAACTACAACTGTCCTGTCTTCAATGCAGAGTTTATGAGATGGCGAATTAATGAAAGCTATGCAAATTGAGATAGCCTATTATAGGTTAATTGGGCTCTTGGCACTGAGTGATGTATTTACTCATCAATGTTACCTACAAGACAGAGCCTGACAATAGTATCTGAGTTCCAGGAGATTTATTTGATGTATTCAAGGGACATATTCAAGCTATGTCTGTAGCTTTTATTAGCAGCGATTTAGGAGCCACAGTTGCATCTAATTATGAATGGCCTCTTCGTTAGTCTCAGAGCGTTGTAGGTTGCTGTTTTTCATGGATGTTCAAAGATTAAAAGTAATTTTAAAAAGTGCCTCATAGCATGCACCGGTATAGAGCATGCTATTTTATATATATATATATATATATATATATATATATATATATATATATATATATTTGTATGGGTTATCCAGGTTAAATATGAAGCACATTCTTATTTCCACACTTTTGACTTTTGACATTTTTTTTTTAAAACATTTCTTAGCCAGGAGACTGATTCTACTGTATATATACGTATGTTTCTACTGTATATGTTAATTCTAAATAACACCTTTTTGGTTTTTTTTTAAGAAAAAAGTACAAAATAAATGACACAGTATTATATGTTTTGAATTTAAAGTGTTACAGAACAATGGACTTTTTTTGAAAAGATAATAAAAAAATATTTTCCATTTAAAAAAAAAAAAAAATAGAACCAAGTAAATAAGTAATATAATGCTAAATTGTTAAAGCTCTTTACTCCAAATTGTTATTAGCATGATTTTTTCAAGAAATCGAAACCATACCAAATCATTATTTCTTAGCAGATGCCCAAATCATATACTAAACTCAAGCATTTGATTTAGTTATTTTTAAAATTGTAATTGTAATTGTTGCTACCAAACAGAGTAAAAAAGCTTTGAGAGTCTGTCTCAGGGTCTCTTAATAAAATGAACATGGATTTTACTCCTTTCGATAAAATACAGACTGGAGTAAACCTTTTACAGACTTTTTGAGAGAGCATATCTTACATTCATGTTCAACCTATACAATTGTATGTGTGTATGATTGTTCAAGTTTAGTTTTAAACAATGGCATTTCTAGACGATGGAGTCACGCCACCACTCATCTGCCACTCAACCCTTCAACACCTAAAGCTTTTAATATGTAAACTAATTCACTAATAATTCATAGATGCCTAAAGAGTCATAATTAATATGGCAACTGCTTAAAATGTTTGATAAAATAATTGACAGAATTTACTGTTGATTTTAAAATAAACAACCCAATACTAACACAGTATTTAAAATAAAAGAGTGTGTAGAAGAAAGTAATTTGTGTTTTCGTTGTTGTTCTTCTTACATATTTTTTCTGCGATTGCTTCGCAGGTGAGGATGAGGATGACGACGAATGTGGCGAGGAGAAACTCCCTTCCTGCTTTGATTACGTCATGCACTTCCTGACTGTGTTCTGGAAAGTTCTGTTTGCAGTGGTCCCCCCAACAGAGTACTGGAATGGCTGGGCTTGCTTCATTGTGTCCATCTGCATGATTGGTCTCCTGACAGCTTTTATTGGGGATCTGGCCTCCCATTTTGGCTGCACCATTGGTCTGAAGGATTCTGTGACTGCCGTTGTGTTTGTTGCACTGGGAACATCTGTACCAGGTAGAGACTTTTTAAAATAATTTTTAATTACTGGAAATGTTGCTATTTTATTAAAAACCATAAATGGAACTATATAATATGCTTTAGGATGTCATATATAATTTGAATTATTCGGCACAAATGTTTTATTATGGACAGTTATTTTAAAGTTTTGTGAAGAGGACACATTTTCTTTTTAAAATGTCTTTAGATAATGATATATGTTTTGTTCATGAGTGAGCCTTCAAGTCTGATTGTTATCACTGCTCCCTGCCAATGATAGAAAATATCCACCAATAGTCATAGTAAAATATTTTGGTCATCAGACGATCAGTTTCCAGCTCCAGCGGCTGTCTATCAGACAATAGACGCCAGCTGGAACATTACAGCTGCATCAGCTGTGAACCAAACTTAAAATCAATCCACTCAAGTGCCAGCTTTTTTCATTTTGACTTGCTGTAATGAAAGCTCAGTTCACCTCTATTGGACAGCAAATACTAAACAAAGACACAATTGGTCCTACTGTATTTTAATATCTACCAAAACCAGCCAATCATTACTTTGCACCAACGAAAGCAGCCATTCTTGTACCCCTAACTGCCGAATCAGCTAATCACAATCTGTCAGCTCAACTGGAGCTCAGCATCTTTCAATAACAACAAATCGGGTCACATAACTCCAGTAGCGTCAACTACCACATGGTGTAAGAACATAAGAAGAACATAAGAAAGTCTACAAACGAGAGGAGGCCATTCGGCCCATCTTGCTCGTTTGGTTGTTAGTAGCTTATTGATTCCAGAATCTCATCAAGCAGCTTCTTGAAGGATCCCATGGTGTCAGCTTCAACAATATTACTGGGGAGTTGGTTCCAGACCCTCAATTCTATGTGTAAAAAAGTGCCTCCTATTTTCTGTTTTGAATGCCCCGTTATCTAATCTCCATTTGTGACCCCTGGTCCTTGTTTCTTTTTTCAGGTCGAAAAAGTCCCCTGGGTTGACATTGTCAACACCTTTTAGTATTTTGAATGCTTGAATCAGATCACCGCGTAGTCTTCTTTGTTCAAAACTGAACAGATTCAATTCTTTTAGCCTATCTGCATACGACATGCCTCTTAAACCCGGGATAATTCTGGTCGCTCTTCTTTGCACTCTTTCTAGAGCAGCAACATCCTTTTTGTAATGAGGTGACCAGAACTGAACACAATATTCTAGATGAGGTCTTACTAATGCATTGTAAAGTTTTAAGTGGCGCTCTAAGGATGGTTTAAATGAACGCTGTTTTAGTGAAGATAAGTTTATTCTCATTGGTCAAAACACTGTTTAACCCAGGGGTTCCCAAAGTGTGGGATGGCACTGCAGCCCTTGTCAAACATTTCTAAGATATTTTGGGCCGTTACAAGTTCATTTTCTCCTCAATGTCGGTACAAGCAGCACACATCGCAGCGCGTCACTACTGTAGCTTTAAGAACATGAAAACAATAATTAGTCGTGGGTTTTAACATACACACTATAATAATCACATTAAGCCCTAAAAATAACTTGCTTAATGTGAAATTAATATGCTGAAATACAAAACAAATGCTTACAAACTTTACAGATATCAAGCTTAACACTTCCCAAAACTAGCCTTAAATAAATCATACTTTTGTAATTAAACTGCACGGATAGGAATCCAAATAGATTTCCCTAAATAGGGGTAAACATAATAATAAATAATCGCTTTTCATATTACGAGCAGTTCACATTAAGCAGGTTATTTTTAGGGGTTAACGTTATTATGTTAATGAAAACCACGACTTATTTTAGGATAGTATTGGGAAGTGTTAAGCCTGATATTCACAAACATGATAAAATCAAATCTTTAAAAAAAATTATAATATTTCAGAACCCCCCAAAAAAAGCCAGAAAGATGTACGTCTTGGGTCTATATGTAAAGGCATGTTATATTTATTGCACACATTGGTGTTTAATTATAGGTGAATTTTATTGTGCCCTATGGCCCATCTGTTAAGTGGACCTCCTTGAACACAACTTTGGGAAACCCTGGTTTAACCTAAGATAATGTTTATAAACAGTTGCGAATAAGGCCCAAGACTAGATAGATAGATTGCCAATCTCACCTTTCCTATTAATATAATAAAATACTTTTTGAGTGCTGACCAATACCAATATATAGGTTCTGTATTTAAATTGTTAATGATCCATGTATACTCACACATTTTCCCCCATGTTGACTATAAATTTGAGCAATTAAGTGACGCAGAGGGGACGTCTATTTTGTAGCAAGAAAAAGTACAACTCTTTGATGCTTGATGGATTCGATTGCTACTTCCTAAGCTAATTATACTAAATAACACACTCTCCTTTCTGCTACATCAGTCAACCCCAAATTAGATTAATTTGTCATCCTTTGCAGTCGACGATAAAGAACCTAAAAACAAATTTACTAAGCTTGAGTTTAGGTAATGAGTGCCACAGCACAAATTCCATTACTTACTGCTGACCGGCCCCACACTTGCAAAGAGAAAAGAAATGGTATATGTTTCAAAAGCACTGTATTTTAAACAAAAGAACAATCTAAGTTGTCAGGAGAACAGTTGCTAGAAAAAGATGTTGAAGTACCCTCACATGAAAAAAGTGCCAATCTACTATTCATTTTCCCTTTGCCTAGTCTGTTTTGTCGAGCATGAATTCCATGAATACCGTAGTTTGTACTTAAAAGCTGAAAACTGAGGACTATATATTATAATATTTTTGCTTGAAAATGTTATGGAAATGTTTAAGCATGAATAAAGAAATTGAGGTAGCTGTTGTTGTTACTTTTTACAGAGCATTAAACTATTGGTATCTAGAGGCCTAGCGTGAATAATTGACAAGCCAGTTTAATGTTGGAATCTAACCCGAACAGATTTTTAACAGTAATATATGTGAGGAGCAGCCGTCTATGCAATATGTACAGTTTATGTAAGTCTATTGGAACTCAATATTATTTGTCCATGTTTTGTTAAATTCAGCTTTACAAATTTACAAATGTGAGGGAGAAAATGATTTAATAAAAGTAAAAAATAAACAGTAATGTGACCACACCCACTCCTGCAGTATGTTAAAATAGTGTTCTCTAAAAGGTTAGTCTCTAGCTATTTACAAACTGTAACACCATAAATGGCTAAATCATAAAACCAGCCATTAAAGGGATCCGGCCGGCATAATGAAAAAGTAATCTCTATCAAGCTAGTTATTCAAGCAGCCAGGAGAATGCTCAAAGATTGTATCTGCCTTTACCCCTGCACAAACAGATGGAAACAGAAGATTATTATTGGAGTTACTCAGAAAGCCATTAAACCATAGCTCTTAATTAGAACTGTTAATTAGACTTCACCTGGAAACCACAGTGTGCCAGTTTTCATTTTCAACCCTGAAATACATCTAATAATATGACTAGGCCTATTGTCTGAGTTTGGTGTTTGTGTTTGTTTTATTCATAAATCAGAGATGACACAAGTGGTGGCAATGTGAGCTTCCCTTCATTGCCCCACAAGCACACTTCAATGCACTAGATAATAAACACGTTCATATTCTGTAGACATCCAGTCCTCAGACTCTCTTTTTGGGACACTGCTAGGGTGCCCAGAGCTAATTGTGCCAATTAACTCAAGACTGAGAGAGAGAGAGAGAGAGAGAGAGAGAGAGAGAGAGAGAGAGAGAGAGAGGTGGGGGTATTGGGTAAAATACAGCTATGAAATTATTAAATTGAATGAAACTTAATACACAGTTCCCAAGTTCTACGCAAATCCCAGGTTCAGTACTGTACCATACTGAACCTCCACTGACACCCTGTGCTGTAGAATCGGAAAATTGAGTTCAGCCCTGGGTGCATTTTTTTTTTTTTTAATAGACACTTTTCAGATGATGCAAGATGTTGTTGTCACCCAAGGCATCCTGTTGGTAGTAAGCCCCTAGCTAGTGTTTGAGATTCAATTACTGGTAACCTTTTAGAAGGAAATTATGGTTTTTGGTTAAATTTGAAGTGGAGGAGTGAATGTAGAGCAATATTTTACTTAGAAGAATTTAGAAGTTAGAATACAATCATCAAGGTTTTATCAGTCTCACCAAAATGAAGAATCCTCCACGTTCACGAGTGTATTGCTTAAAGCACGATGTTTGCTTTTTTCCCAGTCAAAAATTTAACCAAATGTGTCCCACCAAGAATCTCCTCAACTCCATCGCCATAGAAACCTGTTGCTTCTCTCCTTCCATGCTCTCAGGGATGGCAGCTCCTCCTCCTCTTGGCCTTGTCCCACCAAAAATGTCAGGGGTTTGGGGCATCAGCTCTTTCCCCAGAGGTCCTCCCCCCTGTAATCTGGAGTCCCTCCTGATATCCTTGCTTTGGAGAAACGCAGTGAATCCCACCACTGCCACCATACGTGACATGCGCCTGCCGTGTGGGTGGTGGATTTACTGCTGAGTGACAGGCAGGAGATCGAGACAGAGGTTATAGTTGATACGCTCCACAGGCGAACAGGTTTTATTTACATAGACACACAGACTACAGCTCATGTGACACTAGCAGCAGTGGAAGTGCACAGAGTACATACAGGGGAATGTTCGAAAACAAAAATAAAACACTGTACAAAAACTATAAAATAAAAGGTACCATGAAAACGGTGTGCGCTACTCCTAAGACATGGGGATCCTGCTTATTCACCTCACTCTCTTTACCTTGGTAAGATCTACAGTCCCTGAATAAATCTTCTCTGTTCAATATTAAACAAACTCCCACTCCGGCTACATCGCCGGTTTCTTTCTTCGGCTCCGACCCTGGTTTACCCTCACGGCCATCTGAGGCTTTCAGCAAGATGTATCGCTCTCTTTGTCCGGGTAGCGTGGACGATCTTCAGCCCGTTGGCTCTGGCTTTGCAGCAGCCCTCAGGTGAATAAACAGGACATTTTTATACCTGACGACTTGCTGGAACACGCCTACCTGCTGATTAGATTCCACAGCTGGCAATGACACACAGCAGCCCGGCTTTCCCTGGAGTGCCAGGTACTTCATTAATTAATTACACCAATCACAATAATCCACACTATTTACAGTATACCTTATCACAAAAAATACATCTTCATGTGGAGGGCTCCTGCCCTGCCACAACACCAAATAGAAAAAAAAAAGGAGTGAACCGCTAGATCCTGTAAGAAGCTGAAATGATTGCGAGATCCAATCAAATTACCAAGTGGGCAGCACATGTACTGATGGATTGGGAAGCATCGGGGAGATTCTTCAACCTAGATGTGAGTGTGGAATAATCTATCCATATTGAGAAGAAGAAGAGAATGCAATTTGTTGTCTCGTTATCCAGGTAACTCCAGCATTATTATCCCATTTTGAAACCAGTTACATTTCGAGATAGAGATGCTCCCCCTAGTGGGAAGATCCTTCAAACAAACCCCTAATTAGTCTGTGAAAAATAAACTGCCTTACCTTTAATAAGAGAGGAGTTTGATTGGTTCCCTGGCATAATACCAATCACAAAAACAGTGGTTTAAGACAAGAGCAATATAATTGTAGTTAAAAAACACTGAATTGAACTGCAGTGTTAGAAGCCTAAACAAACTGTGATGATGTAGGAAGTGCAAGTTTAACTGACTACCTGAAATCATGCAAACTGAGTGCTTTCCTGGTAAGGTACCAGATAGGATTTCTTTCAAAAGTGTACAACAGGTAAGATCTGTGGAATTAGTTCATCAGCTACAACCCCTTTGATATACACCGTGTGCAAGCTGTAGTAATTGGCAGTTTTTATGAAGGCAAATTAAGCTGTTGTAAAAAATACTACAAAGTATAATGAAGAATGAATAGTGTTTGGCTCAGTCTCCATGGAGGCTTTGAAACCTGCCTTTCAGCCGAGCTTGCCAAGAGAAGACTCCTGTGGATTCTGGCTTTTGTAGCTAAACAGCTAAGAAAAAGTACTTGACAACACAGTTAAATTGCAAGTCATAAAATCTCTTCCAAGCTTGTGCTAAATGAAATAATTCTGTTTTTTTTTTTTTGCATGCTGTGAAACCAAGATAGCAGAAATGAGCCAAACTAATAATAATAAAAAAAAAACATCCTTTCTAGAACGTTTTTTATTGTCATCATACTTACATTTTTTTTTCTTTAATAACAGTGAATCATTATTGGTAAATGCTGTTTGATGAGACTTTGGTGTTCAGGCTCAGATTATTGTTTGGAGCCGCACAAAGAGCAAGCAAGCCATTGTTTTGGTAATATCATTAGGCTAATTCTCCACTGTACCTAAAAGCTAATAAAGGCCCAGTAGTACAGGGGAATCAAATGCTGGAATCTTTCAAAGTAGCTTTACATAGTGTTTCACAGAAGGGGTGCAGTCAATTCCTAGTTTTAAATAAATCTAACAGGAGCCGGTTGGCACAGATTTATGAATTATGAATGCATGGAAGAGACATGACAGAATAGTGCCAGAAGCCAGAAGGCACTGGATTTAGGATGATGGTTCCTTTTTTATTATTTTTATTTGCCCCTTATACATTTAGATGCATCCTAAGGATAACAGGGATGCAAGTCCAAATACAAGTGTTTTAACTATATGTAGTTACACTGTCTTTATAATTCACGAGTATGCACTGCATGCACTTAGCACACAAGCATGTGATTGTAAAAAAGGAACTCCATGCATTACCAACATGCATTTAACATGAAATTATTTTCCAAATCATATCATTTTGCTAGAAGTACATATGGTAAATAATGTACTACAGAGTAGCTATAGTAGTACCTTTATTTTGAAGTGTATTCTATACCTTATATTTTTATTATTATTGAAATGGATTGGGTAAAAGTAAATGCATTGTGTTGCACTTGTTGTATTTAATCATTGTCATTAATGCATGGAATATTTTTTTTTTCCTAAAAACAAAATGCTTTAGAGAAGAAGCTCGTAGATATACAAGGGTATACTGTATGACCTAAACATTTTGATGATTACTTTGGTATTTAATTTTTTGTCTTCTCTGGTGCTGATCCCCTTATAATGTGAATACACTGGGTTGCACTGCACAGTGCTGTGAGGATTCATTTGGTGGATGAGAGAACTTTAATCATTATCCCAAACAGAAGCAGATTTGAAATTGAGATCAATGACGTCATACCCTTTGAGCCTGAGAAACCTAAAGAGCTGATAGAAATGACACTGATGGGATTGGTCTATGAGTGGATGTGAATGAATTCAGTTAGTTTTAAAAAAGACAGACTTGTTTTGACAAACAAGCAGGTGCATACATATTTTTCTATTACTTAAAAAAAACACTTAAACTGCAAGCTAATGAACAGTATTCTTTGTTAATTAATTCAAGTATTGTGTGGTTATCTAAAAGGTCTTTATCAGATGCAAATTAAAACAGGCTGCAGATGCAACAGAGTTCAACTCCACTTTGATATCAGGAGCGGCTATCAACACAACCCCTACAGTATAATTTAAGGCTTCTTTGACAGTTTACCCAAAGAGGAGAATTTAAAATCTAGTCTGGCTTTCTCAAGGGTAGCAAATACTAATAGAACAGTGTTGCTTTCTTGTATCTTTTAACATGTCTCTGGATTATATATATGATTGTAAATAGACATTTTAAATACACCTCATTTCATTCATTTTATATTGAAAATGTGGGATTGGTAAACTGTTTTCACTTTGATTTAAACATGTGCTGTACCAGGGTTGGGGATTGGGGGCAGGCTGGATTGTGGAAGCCTAGCTGAATTTGATTCAGTAATCCTTGTTTCAATGCACTGGCTTTGCAGTCTTAGTGTAAATCTTTGTGCGGGCCCCACTGTATCTACAGCTAAGGGTGAGGAAAGAAGCACCCTTAGAGATATAATTATGAAGGTGTCCTATCCTAGGGTAAGCTGGGGGCTACTCTGTGGGCAATCAATATGGTGTGGTCATTTTCTAGTTCTATTCAAGCCTTGTTCCTTTAGTGTGTGAGGTATTAGATCTCGGAGTAATGGTTTTATGTCGAGTCCTCGTCATCTCTTCAGTCATTTCATTATTTCGGTAATGGATATCAGTCAAACAATGTTTTTCCCTGGAGTACAAGTTACAGATTATGTATTGACTCAAGAGAACTGAGTTATAGATTGTACATGAACTCGAGAATCATGTACCTCTGATATCATCAGTCTCTCTCCTTGCTCTGTATGAGTGGCAACATTCAATGCATGTTTTTTCTTAATAGAGTTTTCCAGCAAAACACATCATATAAACATGTTACCATTGTTGTAATGAAGTATGAAATAATGCACCTGCCACAAGTCAACACAGTGTTTCAATTGTTGCAGAGGGATACATGGCAATTCCTTTGTGATTGCTGCCATCTCTTATTACTTCAAGGAAGCTGGAGGTTGAAATCTATAGCAAAGACCAAAATAGAACATTTACTATCATGCTTTTGAAAAGGATAGCTACATGTACACTGCATTCTTGATATGTTATGCATGTATGTAACACAACTACAATTTCTAATGGAATTAATTCAGGGTGAATCCATATTGGACCCATTCCACCACATTATGTTGGCTGAGCTATTAAAACTGTGGCAAGAATTACAAATGATGAACTGTATGAAGAAAAAAAAAGTAACTGTTTGCTAACTTTCACAGACCAGTTTTTTACTGGAATGTTTAGTTTGTTGTAGTGAATTAGGTATACAATCTATTTAAAAATAAATAAGTCTCTAGTCACCCACCCAGGGACGTCAAAATGTAGTAATATATATATATATATATATATATATATATATATATATATATATATATATATATATATATATATATATATACCTTGTGAGTTCCGCATCATGTAAAACCAGAATTCTCTTGACAATAATCGACAGTCACACAACATCTCAGAAATATAAAACGAGATTTTATTTAAGAATAAAAAGGGTACACAACTAATCTAATATTACAGAAAGGAAAGGCGATTGGTTAGAGATATGCATGAATAGTATACATTTAATTGATTTCTTAGTCAAACGATTACAACGGCCACAACATTATTAGCATATATGGCTAATATACTAATATTAACTATGGCTGATCACACAAAGTGTCTACTTGCATTAGTATTTTAAATACTCGTTTCTCGTTGTAAGCAATCATATTTCATATCAAAATGCACAAGAATTAATTCAACTTCCCATTCAGAATGGAATCCAACATTCCAATAACTAATTTATCAAATTAGTTTTACCGTGGTAATTTAGTTTAGCTGTGATCTACCAAACTGACAATGTGTTATCAATCTCAATTGATTCTATATTCAAATTACCTCCGTAATGGGGCAATGATCAAATTTTCTGCATGTATTAGGTAACTCCTTTGAGTTACACATTTCAACAAACAAAATACATTTCTTGCACACTCTAAAACAGGAAGTTATATTCTAATCCTAGAACAATTTATCCACTAACTTGATAGCATTAGCTACAGTTAATTTTTCGAGTCATTAAATGTTTAATATTTGATATGTTGAATACTTACCAATCTTCAACAAAGAAGTCAATCTTCTTTGGTGATGAGCACTGCAGTTTCTCCCATCTCTCTCAGTTTGAAGTTCCAACGAAAGATGACAGTACTTTGCTTGAAATACGCATTGGATTGTGTTGGCTCGCAATAAACAATAGTTCTTTTCAGAGGGAGGTAGGTCCTGCAACATTATCCTGCAACATTATCTTTGATTTACTGAAAGGTCTCCAACTGGAATGGGTTCCATCGATCAGACGCGAGTCTCAGTTCAAAGATTGCGTTGCAATTGAAAAGTTACATAGTTTATAAAAATGTTCTTATTGCAATTCTTTCATATTTGTAAGGGACCTTCCAGAGGCACAGCTGCTGGCTAGTTGCTTCAGTTCGTTTCAGGGTTGATTTCAGGCAGCGAAATAAAACAAAGACCCGTTTTCGGATTTTTGTTGTGCCCTGTTTCCTGGTTCAGTTCGCAGGGCAGAGAGGAGGGCCCTCTTCAGAGCTGATTTCAGCCTTCTCAGAACATGATTTTAGCCATTTTCGTATCTGATTCTATTCCCACTTAAGAGCAGATTTCAGAACAGATTTCAGACACTTTTAGAACCACATGTGCCTCTTTCAGCACACTCCATCACCATCAGCCCATTTGTTTTACTGTCAGCTTTGTTTTCTTCAGACCTTGTTCCAGTCTTTTTTAATTAAACCTCGACCCATTTTGATTGGATCGTTTAATTCATGGGTGGCGTTTAACGTCACGCAACGTGCTTAAACTGGTCAGTTCGTCTCTGGCCACTCCTTGGCCTTGCCACAGCTCATGATTGACAGTTCGCTCAAAGTTTCTTTGTCTTGTCAAGCATGATTGGTGCTTTTATCCCCCTCTCCGCGTTCTCGAGGGGGAAAGAGAACTGGTTCATGTCAATGTCCAGAACTGCCTGTTTGTAGAGATCTCAGTTTGTGATTACGCAATGGATTTTTTACGACTCAGCTTCACAAAGCTGCATTTCTCTACTTTGACCACAAGATGGGGGGAAGAGAAAAAACATTAACTTGCAACTTTCTCAAACAAGTTTAAACAGTGTATTACATCCAGCAATAACCTGATTTGACTGCGCTACATTGTTTACATTTTGCGGAAAGCTGCATGCGCATTTATTTTATGTATGTGTTGTTGACATCACCTGGGCAATGGAACTGGCAAAGAACATACAGATTAATTTAACCGTTAAAACACATGTATAAAAGTTTGACTTTTTTACAAAATTGTATGTCTTGTACAAGGGATGATTGTTTGTGCATAAAACATTAATTAATTAATAAAACCCCTTAGTCTACTGAGGAAAAATGCTTGGCCACCCCTAATCAAAAGTCATACAAGCTTGGAGTGATGCCATGAATATGTACTGGAAAACAAAATAGATTTAAGTGAACACCCTTGCTATAAGCTGTATTTACACACTAAGGTTTACCTCCCTTTGCCTTAGTCCCATATGGCTGTGTAAATGTGTAAAACCTGAAAAGGAGAGGTTGCATTTTACTGAGGTTAAATGAATGCAATACAAACAGCAGAACATCTTTTAGTACAAAAAGTTATTCCTTCAGAGCAAAAAAAAGATGCTGCTCTAACTTTGCCCTGCAGTAACAGTACATACAGATGAGTTTCTGTGTCAAGCAGAAAAGGCAATTGAGATTGTCTCTAAAATCCTAAGTCATAAGACATGATTACATGTCATTAGACAGCTTATTTCCATGACTCATTGGTACCTCTTGTAATATCAGCACATAATTAATTGCCATTTCTGAGAGACTCGTGACTGTCAGTCTTCCAAAAATCCCAGCTGTAAAAGTCTGACAAAAATAGATGCATTAATTGGTAATGTGTTTATTCATGCAGCCACAAAGATGCATCTCACCTTTCAAAACAGGAGCCATTAAACCAAATGGATTAGGATGGGATCCCTGGATATCCTTTTCTTGTCAATAATTGCATACAGTGTAGCCGTTCTCTGATTAAAAAGTGGCACAACCTTCTCCCTTTAACTTGTTTATTGCTCAGGCGTACAACCTAGAGATCCTCTGTGCTTGTCTCTGAAAGCACCTTTCATTGTCTTTTATTAGAGACACTTTAGGGTTTCAGGGACGTCATATTGGCTTTCCTTTCTAGGATAGTGCCACATATACTAAAAAGGCCAGATCTGATGCTCAGATAACTGTTAACTTTAAACAGAAGCCTTAATAAAGAGGAACACTTAAAACAAGAGCATAGGCAAACATTAAGACCATTAAAAGTCATTTATCTACTTAGACCTGTAAAATATTTTTTATAATCTTTGGGAATATTGAGTCACAGAGACGAAATTAAGTAGAGCACTTACTAAAATGTTATTCCGTTCAGTGTGAATGTGTGCTATGGCTCTGTCTTGAAAGGTGTTTTATAATCAAGGTTTCCTTGTCTGGAACAATGTTCAGACTAGGCTGAAAAAACAAACTGACACCAATCTGACTGTGAAGACTAACTTGACCTTAGACCAGTTCAACACAGGTCTGCTGATGATCTCCTGGTCAGTTCTGTCTTTATTTTACTGACTTTGCTTACTTTTGTTTCCTCAGACACTTTTGCCAGTAAAGTAGCTGCCACCCAAGACCAGTACGCTGATGCCTCCATCGGCAACGTCACTGGCAGCAATGCTGTGAATGTGTTCCTGGGGATTGGCGTCGCCTGGTCTATTGCTGCCATCTACCATAACTCCCAAGGAAGGGACTTCAGAGTGGACCCCGGCACCCTGGCTTTCTCCGTCACCCTCTTCACCATTTTTGCTTTCATTTGCGTCGGGGTGCTGATGTACCGACGGAGACCTGAGATCGGGGGGGAGCTGGGTGGCCCTCGGACTCCTAAGATCCTCACCTCATTACTTTTTGTCAGCCTTTGGCTCTTGTACATTCTTTTCTCATCTCTAGAGGCTTACTGCCATGTAAAGGGCTTCTAAAGAACAGTGGAAGTTTCGACAGGAAGCAGAAACAACAACAGCAAAACAGTAATATGTATTTTTTGTTTGTTTTTTTGTTTCTCTCACGCTGATTGGAATGCAACTTTTAAAGGGGGAATTCTCTTTATTAGTTTTGGAAAGACCTCAAAAGGATGTCACTCATGGGTAGAGGTTCAAATAAACTCATCTTCATGAAATCCCTATTGAGAGACCATGTTTTATAGAAGTGGCACTTCGAGGCCAAGGATGGCTAGAAGACCATTGAAATGTAATTACTATGGTTTCACAAATAAGGACAAGTAAAAAATAACAGATCTACAGAAGGAAACAAAATGATTATTGGATTCCCTGCCCACAGGGTATTGCATATAAAAGTATGGATGCCCAAGCCACCACTATTGTGTGGAGATGCAGAATTAAACACTATCATCCTTAGGCTTTCTTGCTTTCAGTATGCCACAGTGATAAGTGTGGTGCTTACTGTGTTAAGTGGGTGGAAAACCCACTAAGAACCACAGATGCTGCTGACAACCCTACAGTTTTGAATACATTGCTTCATCATTGGTTTGAGTGGTTTAGTTACAGTTAATCAAAACAGCTTTTGTAGATCAGTTGTTTAAAAACAAAAAACAAACAAAACAAGAAAATGCTGTTCCACCAAAAGAAAAGGTTTTAATGTTCTTGTTGCATTACTGTGTTTCTTTCTTTCTCATCCTCCACCATGAAGTACAGCAGCCAGGTTACCTGCTACTAATATAGCCAGCCTGCCCATGAAACCATATAACATGCCACTGATACAACACTTTTAAGACACTCTATAAATACACCATCAAATAGATACCACCCAGTCTTTACATTTATTTAGATTTTTTTTGGTTTAATTTGCTGGTATTATGACATTTATTTTACATACAAAGGATGGGGCAAAACTGAGTGCTATAGGTGCAATAACACTAGTTCATTCAATGAGGGAGATGCTCAAACCAATGGTTGAGGACACATTGCAGTGACTTTGGTGTCTGGAATGAGTTCAACCATTGTGCTTGATTTCAAGTTGACATGAGTCTGTGGCAGTCAGTCTACACAGAGAAAGTAATAGTTTAAATAAAATATTGTAACCTTGTTGGCATTTGATAGGACATCTATGTACTATTGTGCCCAATATTTGCCCCATCCTATATATATATAGAGAGAGAGAGAGAGAGCGAGAGAGCGAGAGAGAGAGAGAGAACAATGGGTAATCGTGAAATATGCAAATGTCAGCTTTACAAGAGCCAATCAAATTGATTTGATCACATTTGCGTATTTCCTGATTACCAATTGTTTTCTATTCATTGCTTTCATTCCCCTTAACCCAAGAGCTACTTGTTTATATATATATATATATATATATATATATATATATATATATATATATATATATATATATATATACAGTTGTAGTCAAAAGTTTACATACCCCAATGGAAATTTATCATTTTTAGAAATTTCTCAAAAACAACAAATTTTTGAAAAAATCTTTTGTAGCAAAAGTTTTGCTTTTGTGGATAAGGAAAAAAAGTTACAACAAATAGATGTCTACAATTATTTATTTCAGCAATTTTTTTTGCAAAACTCCAAAAATGGTAATTCAAAACTATTAATACCCTGACAAGGAAAATAAAATTAATAGCTAGTTGACTCTTTAGTGATTTTTGGCCATTCTTCAATGCAGAATTGTTCCAGTTCATTCAAATTCCGAGGACTTCTCTTGTGCACAGCCTTCTTCAACTCATACCAAAGATTCTCAATCAGATTTAGATCGGGACTTTGACTAGGCCATTCCAGAACCTTGATTGTATTCTTTTTTAACCATTCGGAAGTTGATTTTGATGTCTGCTTTGGTTCGTTGTTGTGTTGGAGTGTCCAGTTGTGCTTTAAACCAAGTTTTGTAGCGGAGGGTTTCAGATGATTAGCTAATATCTTTTGGTATGCTATGGAATCAATTTTACCATGTATTGGAACTAAATGTTCTGTGCCATTAGAGGAAAAACAGCCCCATAGAAGGAAATTACCACCTCCATGCTTGACAGTAGATATGGTGTTCTTTTCTTTGTACGCTTCACCAGACTTTCTCCAAACGTAATGACTATCAGCATGACTAAATAGCTTGATTTTTGTTTCATCAATCCACAAAACCTTTGACCAGAACTCATATCCGTCATTCAAATGTTGTTTATTGCAAACTTTAAGCGATTGTCCTTGTGATGTTTTCCTAAGAGTGGCTTTTTCCTTGGCCTGCGACCATTGAGACCTACACCATGCAATACTTGACCTATGGTTGAAATGGAAACCCCAGTCCCACTTGCAGCCAATTCATTTTGAATATCTTTGACAGTCAATCTCAGATAGTTATTAACCTTCCTCAAAATTATTGTCCTTATTCTTGGTGAAAGAACCTTCTTTCTTCCAGACCGAGGGAGCATTGTGACAGCCATGAGTCTTATACTTCATGATAATAGAAACAGTAATTGAAACTGGGATACTCAAATGCTTGGAAATCTTCTTGTATCCTTCTTCAGCTTTATGACAATCATCCTATGCCTAACCCTTTTATACTCTCTAAGAACATTCACCTACAATCCAGCGTTTTCTAGTCTTTTCTAGAATTAGGTTCTGTATTATCATAGCATCAAAGGGTATGAATACTTTTGAATTAGCATTTTTAGGAGTTTTGCAAAATAATTGCTGAAATAAATAATTGTAGACATCTATTTGTTGTAACTTCATCCACAAAAGCAAAACTTTTGCTACAAAAGATTTTTCCTATAATTCTTTGTTTTTGAGAAATTTCTAGAAATTATACATTTCCATTGGGGTATGTAAACATTTGACTACAATTGTATATATATATCTATATATATAGATATATATATATATATATATAGAGAGAGAGAGAGAGAGAGAGAGAGAGAGAGAGAGAGAGAGCGATAGATAGATAGATTGATAGATATATGTGTGTGCGTGTGTGTGTGTGTGTGACACACTTTGTTTTTAGCCTACACACTGAAAATGGCTAGATATACTTACAGTATGATTTTCAAATGGTGCATAGTAAGAACCTGCATCTACTGTATTTTGCAAATAGGCAAACAAGTAGTCATGAACCACATTCTTGTATTGTAAAAGTTACAAACCAGTGTGTGACCAGTCTCTTGTTTTGCCACTTTTTAAATCCATGCTTTAGAGTACAGTATCTGTTTCTAAAACTCTTCACATTAAATACTAGTTACTTCAAGGTGGAGGATAAGTGCATTGCCAACATCCCTCAGCTGTATCTGAATTTAAAGTTTTTTTCTGTATAGCTTTAAATGGGGTCTGAGAGTTTATTGTAGCTTGGGTGAATGCTTTATTCTGTAGATCAGGCCAAATCTGTGAATCTGTTTGGCCAGGAATGCTTGTTTTAGAGTTGAAGTATTTAGCCACGTTCTGGTTTTAAAAAGGAAAACACTGCACTAGCACTGAGTAAAGAAGTTCACTTGGTGATTCGTCACCAACAATATGAACAAAGGCCATGAAGATGTAAGGTTCCTGTTATCCTGCAACTGTTAGCATACAAAAATGAGAGGCTAAACGGGACTTGACCTGTAGCTTTGTATCTATTTACCAATAGAAAAAAAAAAAAATCACGTGTGAAGTAGAGCCATACATTTTGCGTCCTGTGCAGTTAAAATATATATAAAGTTTCTGCTCAGTTTCATTTTAAACTGTTTTGTCTGCTGCACAGCAACCGTGCAGTTAGTTACTCTGTACATGTCTCCTTTTCCTCATCTGCCATGTCCATATTTGGGAATGTTAATGTGGTACTTGTAAACACTGTGCATGGATGAAAACATGACTGTATATAGTAAGCAGTATCCCATTCATTAACGTCCGTCGAGGGAGATTTGAATGATGCGGGGAGAGGAGGGGGGTCTCTTTGGAAACTTGCACATTGAATTAAAAAGGCAATATTCATATCTCTTGTATTGTATATTGGGGAAAGAGAAATCATGTATTGCATGGATACTTGTACAAGTACTGCTTGCTTGAGACTAAATGACTTATCTGTAGTATTTGACAGTCAGAAAAAAGAGTATACAACAAAGATATTTCTCTTATGACTCAAGAATTTAAACAGTTTGTGTGTATATAGTGTATAGTGCTGACTTGAGTGACGTTAAAGTCTAAATGTTGAATCTATAGAAGCTACGTATTTATTTGGAGTCCCTCAATATGCAACTGACATCAAATATTACCTTTTATCCCACTGGTTGCTACAAGCTTGTTTAGGTCTCGTTTCTTTTGTGTTGGACAATGTAAAGTATAACTTTAAAAAAAATGAAAATTCCTTTTCAAGAATATATCTACTGAGGCACTGTTGTTTGAGTTGACAAATCTCAATATTAATATGTATTTACAACACCTTATATATCAATCTCAGCCCCATCTGGCTCTGCATTGTTAGAGGGATTCTTAAGTAGAACCTTGGTGTATTTCGGGGGGCTGGAGCTGAGGCTCCTCCCTTGTGTCATCCCACACCAATACCTGTCAATCACCCTTTAATTACCTGTCAGTCACCCTATTTAAACTGTAGCCAGCTCCCTAATTCTTGTCTTGCTTTTCAGTTTTCTTCATCCTCCCTTCCTCCTCCACTTTGCTGCATCGCCTCTGCAACTGTCCCCTCTGGGGACAAGTGAAGCTCACTTCCCAACCTTAGAGGCCAACAGTCTCCAAGAGGAAGGTTTCCGCTGGTCAGAGGGGTCCCCTGGCTAAAAAACTTTAACTACATTTCATTTTCCATTTTCCTGCTTAAATCTATTCATTTGGCAGTCTCCTCCTTCGGAGAGCAAAGCTTGCACCCAACTTATCGAAGGTGGCTCTTACAGCTGGGGTAGGGGAGACCCCTGGCCCTCTTTATGTGTTTATTTCTTTATTCTCTTTTCCAATGCTTTTGTTCTCCCTGCATAGATCGCGAGGCTCTCCATGCGGCCTCGGAGCGTCAGCCGAGTCTGACCTCTCTCAATAAGGTGTCTCAGTAAGCCAGGGAGACCTTAGTTCGTCCTCTATCCTTCCTTAGTTTCCCCTTGGGGAAAGTCCCTCACTTCCCGGCCTTAGTGGTTGATCGGTTTGGCCTCACCTTAGCGAGGACGGTTCTCTGAGTAGTCAAAGGGAAACGCCTATTCTGTTGCTAAAGTGACAAGCACTTAGTTTTTATTATACTAGTCTCTTTACCCAGGCCTGGCTACTCCCTCGTGTAAAAAGGGTAGCTTAGAATTGCAAACAAAATATAATAAAATAACATATTCACATTTTTTAAAACACACAAGACAGGATGAATCCAAAGAGAAGCTTTTGCAACCAGTATTTCAAGTTGTATCACACTACTTATTATTTAAACCATATAAACCCCTGCTGTCGTTTGGGTATTTCATGAATTTGTCCACAGATTAAAAAAATAAATATAACAAAGACTGGTTCATTTTGTCACTAAATCTGGTACTTTTGATACTGTTTGATGCTGGCAGACTTCTAAATTTCTTGGTATATCATCACCAGATGTGACTAATTCATACATATCTATTGTTCATGGCAGCACCATCATGTTTTCCAGTTATTCAGGGTTATGCTGTAGATTTGAATCGTGAGTTTTTTCAAATGTTTTAGTATTATGATTTGATTTTATCTTGTCTTTTATGGGGTTTAATTCATTTTGTTTGTGTTGCACACAGAAATAGGAAGGAAGTACACAAATTGTGATAATTACACATGGTACACTTCTTGACACAGAAAAATGGTTATAATATTAATATTTACATAGATATTTCAGTGCTTCCAGTAGCACCTCCCTTTGTTGATTTCTGAGGTGGTTGTATCTCCTTTTCAAGTCTGTACTGTAGTCTGATTTTACTTATTCTGAAAGTGGATTTGATATTGTTCAAATACAATACATCTCTGATTTCAAGGCAACACACTGGACCTAAGCATGGTGGCGAAGTCACAAATGCTGTGCTCATTGCACCCATCTCTGACTTCAGTTGTCAGCAGTATTATATAAATATATACTTACAATTTAATTACACTAGATTGCAGCCCAACATCACCATTCTCAGGTCTGTAGTTAAAACAACCTCTACTCTGTTAGCATTGTCTGAATAAAAAACCCATCCAATAAAGTTTTCAGTCCATGATAGTTTTGGGAAATAAAACTACCTTTTTTAATTAATTTCTATTCTGAAGACAGGGATAGCTTGATTTTGCATTTTGCAAATTAAAAATATCTTGATTGCAAGGGAAGCCAAAATATGATTAAAGCACTGCCTGCTTTATTTGTACTGATTGGAATCAAACCACAGGTCGGAAGAAAAATAACATGTCTCTGCTCTGAAGTGCTGGTTCAGCTTTGAACCAAACAATACCTTTCCTGTACATCTTAGCTTTGAAAAAACCCTCAGCACAGAGCCTGGTTTACTGTCTGCATACATAAGTATTACATCAGAAGGTAATTTAGGGAGAAAAACAAAATGGACTTGTGGTAATTCTAATAAAGTGAGTCATCAATAGCCAATTTGTCTTTCAAATTTACTAAAATGTAAATTATGTGAAAAACCATTCAGTGTTCTTGCAGTTTTAATAATCCAGTTGACATGTTAAACAGAAAAACAATTCCACAATCGTTGGGAAAATAGAACATATACAGTACCGTTCAAATTCCATATGCTGACTGAGAATGAGTGCATCTATGACTTCCTGTTTCATTTATTGACCCATTTTGATTTAACAGTTTGTCTTCAATCAATATTAGACATTTGAATTGGAAAACCATAATTGTTGCATTGCACTGCCAGAACCGTTGAACTCAACAAAAAAACGGACAATATAAATATATGACAACTGAACAGGAAGAAATTGAATATGGATATAAACATGCTGAGTAATGCATACAGACGTGCTCAAATTTGTTGGTACCCCTCCACAAAAAAGGAAGAATGCACAATTTTCTCTGAAATAACTTGAAACTGACAAAAGTAATTGGCATCCACCATTGTTTATTCCATATTTAATAGAAATCAGACTTTGCTTTTGATTTTTTATTCAACATAATATTGTAAATAAGAAAACAAATGAAAATGGCATGGACAAAAATGATGGGACCGCTAACCTAATATTTTGTTGCACAACCTTTAGAGGCAATCACTGCAATCAAACGTTTTCTGTAGCTCTCAATGAGACTTCTGCACCTGTTAACAGGTAGTTTGGCCCACTCTTCCTGAGCAAACTGCTCCAGCTGTCTCAGGTTTGATGGGTGCCTTCTCCAGACTGCAAGTTTCAGCTCTTTCCATAGATGTTCGATAGGATTCAGATCAGGACTCATAGAAGGCTACTTCAGAATAGTCCAATGTTTTGTTCCTATCCATTCTTGGGTGCTTTTAGCTGTGTGTTTTGGGTCATTATCCTGTTGGAGGACCCATGACCTGCGACTGAGACAGAACTTTCTGACACTGGGCAGTACGTTTCGCTCCAGAATGCCTTGATAGTCTTGAGATTTCATTGTGCCCTGCACAGATTCAAGGCACCCTGTGCCAGGCGCAGCAAAGCAGCCCCAAAACATAACCGAGCCTCCTCCATGTTTCACTGTAGGTATGGTGTTCTTTTCTTTGAAAGCTTCATTTTTTCGTCTGTGAACATAGAGCTGATGTGACTTGCCAAAAAGCTCCAGTTTTGACATATCTGTCCAAAGGACATTCTCCCAGAAGGATTGTGGCTTGTCAATATGCATTTTAGCAAATTCCAGTCTGGCTTTTTTATGTTTTTCTGTCAAAAGTGGAGTCCTCCTGGGTCTTCTTCCATGGAGCCCACTTTCGCTCAAAAAGCGACGGATGGTGCGATCAGAAACTGATGTACCTTCACCTTGGAGTTCAGCTTGTATCTCTTTGGCAGTTATCCTTGGTTCTTTTTCTACCATTCGCACTATCCTTCTGTTCACTCTGAGGTCGATTTTCCTCTTGCGGCCGTGCCCAGGGAGGTTGGCTACAGTTCCATGGACCTTAAACTTCTTAATAATATTTGCAACTGTTGTCACAGGAACATCAAGCTGCTTGGAGATGGTCTTGTAGCCTTTACCTTTACCATGCTTGTCTATTATTTTCTTTCTGATCTCCTCAGACAACTCTCTCCTTTGCTTTCTCTGGTCCATGTTCAGTGTGGTGCACACAATGATACCAAACAGCACAGTGACTACTTTTCTCCATTTAAATAGGCTGAATGACTGATTACAAGATTGGAGACATGTGTGATACTAATTAAAGAAACTAATTAGTTTGAAATATCACTATAATCCAATTATTTATTATCTTTTCTAAGGGGTACCAACAAATGTGTCCAGGCCATTTTAGAATATCTTTGTAGAATAAGCAATAATTCATCTCTTTTCACAGCTTCTTTGCTTTATTCTATGACATACCAAAGGCATGCAAGTATACATGATAAATTAGCTTTTGATTTCATCACTTTTCAGGAGGAATGAAGCATTATTTCAATGAGCTGTAAGGGTACCAACAAATTTGAGCACGTCTGTATAGCTGCACAGAATTGACTAAGATTAGGCACCACCAAAAGCAAGAATTGGCCAGTCATTCCCAACCTGACTTCTGCATTAAAGTTTATTTATAGAGCGCCTTTCACACAAAGTGTCACAAAGCGCTTTACAATGCAATAAAATCAACAACAGGAATATAGTATAATTGAGGTACAGAAAAATGTGTAAGATTCATAAAAAGAGAGGAGTAAAATTACAATATTAATAGATTGATACATAAAGTCAGGATTCAAAAGCTAATCTAAAAAAATGAGTTTTTAACCTTGACTTAAAAAAGCCGGGAGCTTATATCTATCCATTTCAAATGCAAAGTTAGGACTATGCTGTCTTGCTTTTAGCAATGTGTAAACATTGATAATCATACTGCAAAGTTTACATTATCACTGCCAGGTATTCTAATTTGATTTTAGGGATGCTTGAGCAGTGGTTTATTTAGCTCCAGTCCTTTTGGGAGGTAGAAATTTGGCAGGCCAGTATTACGGGACTGTTAACCAAGTCAGCTGTGAAATTGGGAGTCACAGAACACTTGTCTGCTAAGAAGAGTAATTGGGGTAGTAAAGCAGAGCCACTGCCATTGTGGTTCTATTCTAACACCCATTTTATGGGATTTTTCACTGTGTGGAACAAGCGCTTTACTTCTGCTAGAACAGTTGCTGAATGGAATGGTAGGAAATGTCACTTTCATTAGAGGATGTGATTAAAGTAAGGTTGATTTAGTAGTTAAAAACATATATGTAATCAATTGACAGAGAACTGAAATGCTTTATGAGTATCCATCTGTCACATTTATAAAAATTTTGGTCTTCAAATTTCTATCCTATTCCATAGCTGTAATTTGATTTGGCTTGACAATATTCTGTATAAAATGTTAATCTTTCTGACAAATCCTTATCAAGACATATGTCTAAAGAATGATATGGTACCAAGGAAAATAGGTTAATTAGGCATCTTCTACCTAAATATTAGTAGCGGGAACCGAAGTCATAGGGGAAAATGATTGCATCATATTAGTATTCTTTCTGGTTTGGTCAACTGATTGCTTCCAAGTTTATGTTAATAGTGCCTGGACAAACCTGCACTTCTGGGATTAGTATGCAGCCAGTGTATATGTCAGAAAATACAGAGCTACGAACTGCATACTTTGGACTGAATGGAATTTAGATTAGGATAAGCCAGGCATATGAATGCCTTTTCTGTAGCTGGAGAAACTTGCTCACAGTCTGAAACATGTGGATAAAGGTCAGATTGGACATTTCATCACATCATTTCTGTTCTCCCAACCTTTCTTAGTGAGTAGAATACAAATGATGTAGGATATGAAACCAGTAAGAAAACGAAGCAGCCCTTACAGTTAAATAAATGTCCCTTATAAATTACTTTAAAATATTTCTTGATAATATTTCTCAAACAATCCAAATATGTTTTTGAAACGTCTTGCCCTTGTTTACCTTTTAATTGTTCTTAAATGATGTAGGCAAGTTCTGCAGTTACACCACCAAGTTATTGTCATAGGAAGATTTTTGACAGACAGAAAATAAAAGATCTGTATTGAAAGTAGCCTACCCCAAAGTACATTTTTGCTGATAATAGCAAAACAGCGACTTGTGAACAAATGTTGAGAATATGATGGGTAAAGCTGCAAGGAAATAAATCTTTTTAATATAAAACAATGCCATATTGACTTTGATATTTATCAGTATGGTTTTGTTAATATTCTATACAGTTGTTTCCAGCACCCAGAGTCAGTGGGTGTACTGAAGGAGTGGGGAGGAAGTAAGTAGTAGGCAGCACACATACCTATTTAACCCTCATAAGGTAACCTGGGATCCATTCAGATCCTACGGTGCTTTAGTATCAGTTATTATGTGGATTTGGTGACTTGATATTTGTTTCCTTTTAGGTAGTTGTCAGGAACCCATCCTGTTACACTATGGAAAGGTTAATTCTTATCAGGTGTGAGATATTGATGTATTGTATGTCATTCCTAAGCAAAACTACAGCAAACCGAAACTAAGGCTTGAGTCACGTGACATGAGTCAGCTCCTAAGTTTGGTTTGTTGTCTCTTACTCGGTTGCTTCAACAGATAGTGTTCAGGTTTCAATGTCATTTAAAAGCACAGGCTTTGCACTTTCCATTGATGTCAGGCATGCCCATTTGCATAGTTTCTACCACCCCCTCATTCAGTGCTCCAGTGCTGTGACGCGCAGCAAATCGGTAGGCGTGTTCAAGTGCCTGTAACTCGAAAACGGAAAGAGCTAGGAACACAGTCAACATAGCAATGATATTTCACATGCCCGGATGACATGTTCCTAGAATAAACTAGAGAGTCCAGAATACAGTGGTGCCGTCACTTGCTAGGAGACAGCTGTGTGCATTAGGCATCTTATCCATTTTGCATAGCATAAACAACACATTATACCAAACGATGGCTAGAAGTAAAGGAAAAGCAAAATGAAGTGTTCATATACACATTTTCATTCATTCATTTACTCCAGTTGTTAGTTATATGTTGTTTTATTGCCGGGGTCCGGTTGGACCCCCGATTACCAGGAAAGTCTGTTTTCGGATGTGTCCTTATGAGGGTTAAACTTTCATTACATTAGAACAAAATGCTGTTGGTATATTTGTAATCATTTACTTATATCCTAATGTCCTGCTTGTTTTCAGCCCTGTGTCTGTCAGTCGAACAGGTCGGCAGCAGTAATTAAATGTTAAGATATAATCCCCAAGAATTAGTCCCCAAGGAACAGCTTAAAATGGATTGCATTGTAACATAATTTCTATCTGTTTACTCTTGTATGCTTTTCTATTAGTTTTTACTTTGGATATGTTCTGCTTCAAAGCTGAAAGGTGACCTGCTTTCATCTGGCTTATGCAGGAAAGATTGTGAACTTGACAGCGCCAGTAAACCAAATATTTGTTTTGTTTTAGTGTGTCTGTCCGCAGATTATTATTATTAGTAGTATTATTATTAGTAGTAGTAGTAGTATTAGTAGTCATAGTCGTAGTAGTATTATCCACCCATCCATCCATCCATTATCTGTAACCGCTTAATCCTATAGAGGGTCACGGTGAGCCGGAGCCTAACCCAGCAGAAACAGGGCGCAAGGCAGGACTACACCCTGGATGGGACGCCAGTCCATCGCAGGGCAACTAAGGGGCAATTTAGTGAGGCCAAAACACCTAGCCAGCATGTCTTTGGACTGTGGGAGGAAACCGGAGTACCCAGAGAAAACCCACACGAACATGAGGAGAACATGCAAACTCCACACAGAGAGACCCCTGAGGCAGGAATCGAACCCAGGACCCTGGAGCTGTGACACATTTATTATTATTAGTAGTAGTAGTAGTAGTAATAATAATAATAATAATAATAATAATAATAATGGGTGATTATATGATTTATGTGACAGCGGAGGTTAAGACAAAACTGATTGAGAAAGCATCACTGGTAGATAAACATTTCCAATAGTTGATCACGCTTAACTCTAAGAATCCATGAAGGTTATTCAAAGTTATATAAGATTTGTAATAAGAAACAGTGTGGAGTAGTGGTTAGGGCTCTGGACTCTTGTCCGGAGGGTCGTTGGTTCAATCCCAGGTGGGGGACACTGCTGCTGTACCCTTGAGCAAGGTACTTTACCTAGATTGCTCCAGTAAAAACCCAACTGTATAAATGGGTAATTGTATGTAAAAATAATGTGATATCTTGTAACAATTGTAAGTTGCCCTGGATAAGGGTGTCTGCTAAGAAATAAATAATAATTTATTACTATAATTTTGACTACAAAAAGGGTACATGTCATTGGATAAAGTAATTACCTTAAATATTATTATGAAGCCTTTGTTTAATATTGTATAGCCATAGCTGTATTATTATAGCTTTTTATTATTAATGACAACATAAATCATTAATAACATCTTTACAACATAGTTACAGATGTATAATTAATAACCAACATTCAATAACATGACATCAATCTAGGCACAAATCCAGTTCAAACTGTAGTAATATGATCTAAAATTGTCAGTCTTTGACACTATATATTTTCCATATTGTGCATTACTGGAAATGTAAAATTAGCATTTAACAAGCTGGCCTCTTCACAACAGACACCAGACAGGTTAAGGTCCATGGTCAAATGACATACTACAATGCTTTAAAGGTAAAATAATAATAACTTAAAAGTAAAGATATTTTGTATTAGTTATACTTCCATACCCAAGGTCGGACAGACTGTGAATGCTCTTTGCAGTCCACTGGCTTGGATCGCTGTAGGCACAATGGTTGCTTTTGGGATTTTATATAACTTGGCTTTAAGCTTTTGAGCTGTTGAAATGAATGTCGTTATTTTTGTTCTGTGCTTGCCCTCTCCACATGCACTTTTGTGTTACATCTATTTATCTGTGTTGGGAGGGGAATATCTTGTGGCAGCAGCCTCTGAAAAAATGTTACGCAGTGGCATTACAAATGAAACTTTTGCCTCCTGGCCTGTGAGTCTCCCAGCATATCCTTTCCTGGAAATGATTCCTATTGCATGTGCTCGCTAAATCTTCCAGAAAAACAAATGACAAAACATAATTTATCTGTGTGTTAGGTTGTTAAAGGCATTTTTGTATTTTTTTTAACCTCATTGCAACAGCTCCCAGCTACTGAGACCTTTCCAGCAGGGGTGTTCAGTGATTTTCAAAAAGATATATTTGACATTAAACTTACATCAGTTTAATAGAGAATAAGGATCCATTATTAAAAACAGTATTCACAATAAATAGTATTCTGTATATTCCCATACTGTTTCCATTGAACAAGTGCAATGAATTATAAGAAATTATTTAGGAAACACAAAATTAGTGTTGACATGGGTGGCAGTTGACTTCCTAAAAGAGTATCTTCAAATGTCACTTTTAAGAGATTTGTTTCCATTTCCTTACTTTTATCATCACATTTGAAATCATTCTGAGGGAATGTGTGCTCTGTCGCACCAAATATTGAGTTTTTATCATTTTTCTCCATATCTGTATTTACCTGGCTTTGAGCTTGATTCAACCTTGCATGAGAATCCTAAGTGCCACCACTGAACAGATTTCCCTATCCATTCAAATCATGTGACAATATGACCTTTCAACTCTGCTGGCCCCACCTACTGTCTTGACACCTTTTCTATCTGCTGGCCCCACAAACTCTCTAATATCACGTTTCCATGAACCACATAACCCGGGTATGTGCTTGAGTTGCCCCCCCACACCTCAGTTTCCATGTTTTTAAGTTACTCGAGTTGGCTCCCAATTCAGGCGGGAGCCCAAATTCTCTCGTCTGCTATCACTCGTCGGGCTGGTCTGAATTCTAAAGTCTGAATTCAGGCTGGGAGGAAATTACATAATTAAATGTCAATCAAAAATGTTGTAGGGGACGGGAACATACCATATAGCGGGGCATTTTGGCTGGTGTTAAATTCGGCAGATTTGCTACCTTGGGGATTTTGACGGTTTGGAATTGCCGTTTTTCAACTAGCACGGTCACAAAGAAAAACACAAAACAGTTTTGCGTTTATACTTTTAAATCCAAAAATATTCAAATAAATGTTTACTTAATGAAATCTGTCTGCTAAAACAGTATTATTTACAGTAACTCGTTATACCAGCATCTACAAGGTCACTGCAGCAACTTGGAGAACAACAAAGAAGGCCTTCTAATCAGTTAGACTAGCAAGCACTGGTAAAATCAGTTCCGTTTTATATTGCGCAAAACTAATTTATTTTAACGTTTTGTTTTGTTTACGGACTTTGCAATACCTGCATGGTGGGTGTCTTTAGTAATATCTACAACGTATTGACAATTTTGTTACAGACTTTCTAACAAGTCTGGCATAAACAATTTTGGCTGTTACTTAATTAAACCCTTGTAAAAAAAAAAAAAAAAAAAGAACACAAAAAATGCTTATCATAAAAAAAGTCCTTCGACTGTAGCAGTTTACACTGCCTCTGGGTTTCTGATCGCATCAGATCAATTCCAGATTTTTTAAATCCTTTGATGGAAATGTCTGATCTACTTTTAATGTTTTCAAGCAAATTGCTTCATCACTGCCATTCTCATATCCACTTTGACATCTGACACATTATTTTCCTTGTCCAGCGCTTCTTCAACCTGTTTCTGGTATATGTATTGCATGAAACAAATGCGAAAGAATATCTAGATGGATTTATCTTTTAAATCATTGACAATTTGACTGTAATACCATCTGACCTTTAATACTAATAATATTAATAATAATAGAACAATAACATCTTTATTTTTATATAGCGCATTTCATAGTGGACCACCATGACAAAGCTCTTTACAGAGATAGGCTCTGAACTGTGCATTATATGCAGAGACACTTACAATAGGACATTGATTTAACATCTCATCCGCAGGATGGATCACAAGGAGGTTAAGTGACTTGCTCAGGGTCACACAATGAGTTAGTGGCTGAGGTGGGATTTGAACCGGGGACCTCCTGGTTACAAACTCTTTTCTTTAACCACTGGACCACACAGCCTCCTATTTGACTTAATATCACTGTTCTAAATATTGTAGATAAAACAAAGTTTAAACTTGCTATGGAACAGTACATCAGAATTTCTCTGATTAAAAAATTGTGCCAAGAAATAGATGATTTTACAATCATTTGTCAAACAGTTCGAAATAGTTGCAGATTGTGGTTGCAGAGACTATTTTATTTGTACTGAACTACCATAGCAAATATATGTTTTTTTGTTTATGAAACATACACTGTGGATAAACTGTAACGAAGAAGGCACTGGTTCACTGATACCTACTGATATACAGAGGCAACTTTATGAAGTGAATCATGATCTTCAATTTTTAATCGTATTGATAATTTCTTCTGCTACCTTCGCTTTATTTTAAATCTAGGTTTTGCATTGCTGTAATGTCGTGGCTGGTATTTCACCCAATGTTTATATCATAACCGAACAGAAAATCAAGATCACTGGGCATTTTTGTTAATATATTTATGGAAATATCGTTTTAATTTACTAGAATGATGCTCCATACACATGTAAATATAAATATTAATTTAAATAAATAAATACCTAAATAACAATAAGAAGATTGAATGTTTTATAATTAATTTGACATGAATTTGGGAAAGGATTAAATGTTACAATGTGTGTCATAAAATGTACAGCTAAACTTTTTTTTCTGCATGCTGCCTGACGTTGTGATTTGCCAATAAGAATTCAATTAAATGCCTTACTCAAAACAAGCCGAATTACTCTGATAATGTTTCATCACAGTATGTGTGTATTTGATACTGTTTCGTGTTGAGCTTAGTTGTCTGTCATACCTGTATCTTCAAGTCAAACTTTAGATCTTGTTAAACTGTGATGTGAAATCAGTGTCTTAGAGGTACTGTTTTTTTTTGTTTTTTTTTCCCCTGGATTGCTGTTATCTCCTAACATTAAAATATAGATGTTTGTACATTTCCCCATTCATTGTGTCTCATTCTGTGTCTTTGACCAGGGAACAGGTTCATTGTTTTATGGGTGTATTAAAGAGTACTGGATAGGTACAGCAGCACAAAATAACTTTTGGTAATTTTTAATAGTGCACTCTAATACAGTCCATGATGTTTGCAGCTATTCTACAGCAGGTGCTTTATTAGTTTGCTTTCTTTTTTTTCTTTTCAGATTGAAAGCAGGTGATGTTATACCTTTCTTCTAAAGAAATATACAATAAGAGACACCCTACACACAACGTTAAACCCCTCAGTCATACATTATAAGGTAAAAAAATATACTATAATAAGTTATGATAAGTTTAAACTAAAATACAATTGCTTGAAAATTTCACATTCATCAGCTGCCTTGCTTCGTGCTTCATAGGTTGCAGTCCAATAGACAAACATTTCAGCAGGTGCCTTCATCAGTCTGTCCGCAAAGGACAAAGTAAAAGGAAAGTCTTTTGAAAATTTCACCCAGAACAATTGAACGTGTCACAAAAGGACAAGGACACTGCTAAAAGGCCCCCAAGTGTCCTTTCATGCGTCTAGCTCTTTAAAGAAAACCTCTTTCCAATCTAACAGCACATTGCAGACTTGTAGCATTCACTGACAGGGCACTTCAGAGCATTAGACGGATTAGGTTTCTGTAAGATTAGGTTTGTTATTAGAGAAATTAATACATAATTGTAATTACAGATACATTGATTTTAAAATAGTTACACCCTTTTGCTTTTTTCAAACACTTAATTTGAATACATATAGTAACTACACAGATTGAGACAATGCTAATAACAATAATACAGGATTAGAGAAGTACCATAACTCCGAAGTCTGACAGTCGGGTTAGTATTTCCTGGATTCATGCAACCGAATACACTTGACATTTTAGAACTTGAGCAAAATGAAGTATTTTCAAGTTCCAAAATACTTTTTTTATTATTTTAGTCAATAAATATGGTGACTGCCAGCTGAGCAGGTCTAACTCACATACATATCTTACAGAGAGAAGCTGTGGATTATAGGCTTATGGGTGCCCCATCCTTCACTAAGTGACTACTTTTCAAGATTATTGATCAATTAATCATTTCCATCCGGCAGACCCTGAACAATCCCTGGAATACACTCAAACAAATTGATTTCTAGAAATCGAATGCACCAGCTTGCATCTAAGAAGTAATACCGAGAAATGCGATTAAATAAAGCAGTGTGATTGTCAAATCACGAGAAATAAGAGAATTTATGGATTCTCAGATCTTAAGATTGATCCCAAATGTAAAAGAAATACCAGCTGCTGCTGTGCTTTTTTCCCCCCAATAGATTTGACCTTTTAAATATCTCACATCAATGGGATGAAATGAGACATCCAATAGGTGTTTTAAATATGTACCTTCAAATTATCTTTAAAAGTCTTCCCCTGATCTTTTTTTAAATCCAGATTAATTAGTGTGGAACAAGCTGAAAGAGGGTCCTATTAGTTCTAATGAGTCTCAGATAATGATCTAAAACTTTAACGGCTTGCAATAACCTCGAAACCTTTTGTTGTTCTGCTAGCTGTGATAAAAGCGAACCTTTCTTGCACATTCTCATTTCATACTCCAAACAGCTGTTTCTCCATTACTACAGACATACAAACAGAGATACAAACACCCTAAAACAGACAGGTAAATCTATAAGAGACTGGCATACAGTAGTCAAGTACACAAATCAAGTTATGGATAAACCTAGAATAAATCAATACAATAATTCAATATTAAATACTGACATAGACTCATATTTCATAATGATATCGTCTTCATTGAAATATAATTTTAAATCATTTTAGTTTTCCCACTTGATCCTCAATACACATGTCAAGATGGAAATGTATTTACATTTTAATGATTGTAATAACACTCTCACCACCCTATTGTGTTAGTATTGAAACTGCAATAATAGTTACCGTTAATTAAATAACCATTCATGATTTCATGTTTACTTCCAGGAATTGAAAACATGATGATAGTCAATCACAACAAGGATCATTTATGAAATGTAGTCATTTTTTAATCGTTATAGTTGCTGTAATGGGTAAAATGCTTCCCTTCTGATATATGCTTACACTCATCCTATTTTGCTCTGAGCTGATTTTTTATAAATTATATACAAACTAAATCACCTAAGATTATTCTCTAGGCCTTATGTACCTGTATTAGAAAATTGTTAAGTGCTTATACTATATAAAAAAACTTAAATTAGTTTAACATTACACACCAAGTGTGTGTTTATATCAAGTAGTACAGTATTTCTTGCTAATAAGTATATTAACAGATTTGATCCTTGAAAAGGTAATTAAGGTGAAAATCCAATATATTAACAATATATATTAATCCATGTAGAAGTATTTAATACTCATCTGACTACTAACTGATCAATAAAGCCATGGATATACATACATTACATTGTTGTGGCACAGCACTTTAAAATAATGTCTTTATTATTTTTACTAGGAGTACTCGTGATACATACTTTAATCAATAGGTTATTTTTATTTAGTACTACATATAACAAATTGTTAACGGCAATAATCTGGTATTGTACCTCAGACTGTTGCTGGTTCTCTCGTGTTCTTTTCAAGCTAGTGGAAATGTGCTGCACAATTTCAACTGAAATACAAGATGCCATAGTAGCAAGACCTACGGTGCTCAGATATAATCGGTTGTCTTTTAACTTACTGCTACAAAATCAAATACATGGTGACCACATGTTGTTTTTTTTGGCATTGTATGCAATTATATCATCAAATAGTTTTTAAAAGCTGCTGTAAGGCTAGCGGTGCCATAATTAAAATGTAACCTTAGGGTTAAAGTCCTTAAACTTTATTGTGCCAAATGTTGCCTTATGTTCCCCTTTCAGTTTCCCATTAGTCTGTTCTAAGGGTCTTTTTCTATTAGCAGGACAAACGGAACTATACAATTGGAAGGAATCATAAAAAATTATCTGAACCACTGTGTATGTAATTGGCAGAACCCTCCTGCTTGTACCATTAATTTTATTAGTGTGGAGGAGTAAATGCAATGCACCAACCTGGAGCAGCAGCAGCAGCCTTAACAGAATTCTCAATACATTTTTCAGCATTTTTTTTTTTCATTTATTTTTTAAAAGACTTTGAAAGCTATATCATTTTAATGTAAAGCGTGCAAACTAATGGGGCAGAAAACCAGAATTGGAGAACGGCACACACAGACAGGCCTTGGTGATGGATGTTTTCACGGTCAGGTGATAATGGTAAGTGAAGTTTCTTTTCCCCCGGGGTTTCCTTCTACCCTGTAGGCTCATTTTCCTGAATCACCCATTCAGAAAGGAGAATCCGCAATGTGATGATTTATTGATTTGCAATTGGACAGGCGATTTAATGATGAATGATAGATCTGGCCGGAGACCTTGTCCGTGGGTGCTCGACAGCTACCTGCGTAAGGCCGGCTAGGAAAACACGACAATATCATGCATCCTAGTGCCGCAGATAGGAAGTGGCACTCAGGGCCCCGAGGAGGTAACATAAGAGCAGCTACAGCAGTATAGGCAATAGTAAAATGGTAACACAGAAATAACATTCTAATTGTTTGCCATACCTGTATCACAGTTCTGTGATCTAACAATACACAATTCTGGTAATCCACTATATCATATAAGGGCCAGCGTGTGCCTGGATTAGGACCATCGTGCAATATTTGTTCCAAATCTGTTGTGCTGCTCATAGGCGTCGCGTGAGTCTTTCGTTTGATAAGGCTATGCCACACTTTTCCCCCTGCATTTATTGAAACCAGCGATGTTTAACATAGCACTAGCTTGTACTTTCAAACATTTTATGCCTATTTAAGTAAATTAGAAAAACAGTAAGGATAACAAGCTGCACTGTTTTTTAAAACCTTTAAATCCATTAACCTGTTCTGCAGTCCTACAGGACCTGCACCAATTTTGAACACCATTTCCATCACTTCACACCAATTTAAATCAATTATTAATACTGACTATTAAGCTTCTAAAGACACACTTACTATCGTACTTATAATCAAGGGGCATTCAACGTATTTCTTAAGGTATATTTGCAAAAATAAAACTGCACTCTTACTGAAAACTTTCAAATATCCATATGGGGCTCAGATGGTGGGAAGAATAGACATTAAACCAGCCAAGCATTGTCTCCTCGAATGACATTGAAATGCAACTAAATCCTGTATTTTGGACCTTGGTGATACTGCAATAGGACCATCACAGCCTTGTTTACCTGTGTATCTGAAAACTGTCTTTGGTAAGCAAAACCATTCATTTTCATCAGAATATTAAAATACGTTTTCATATTTAGAGTACAGTAAGCAGACAGATGCGGTTTTCTGCTTTCCTTGCAGACACGTTTTCAGAAGTTCAAAAAACCCACTGAAAATGGAGTGAAAGACTGGAAAAATCAAAGAAAGGACTGGAAAAAACTTCAGAAACATTCGTAATCTGGCACCACACACACTGTTCTGAAAGGTGGCAATTGTTCAGTCGAAGGAAGTAGGTTCTGACTGTAGCATCACAGTTATCAAATTCTCACAAAACGGTGGTGAGTGGAAACAGACAGTATTCTATGAAAATATTTTGCCACAAGTTCTGTAAAATCAGATTTGGATCAAGCTGTTTGTATAGATAACAGCAATTCAAATAAATGTAGCAATTGTGAAGAGGATGTTCCAGGAAAGAGAATGGGTGAAAAGGATTCAGAGTTTTCGTCGGCTGCCTCCTGCAGCGGTATGGGGGGGGCTCAGATCGGTGGGAAGAATGGACATTAAACCAGCCAAACATTGTCTCCTAGAATGACATTGAAATGCCAACTAAATCCTGTATCTGTACTACAGTGTTGATTTTCATATCCCAGCTGCCCTAGCAGTCTGGCGGTTGCGCAGTAGGAAAAAGAGAAATATGTTTGTTAGACCTGCTTTGCGCGCTGGTGGGGAAAAAAAATCAATCTTCTTCTCTCACAAATATTTTTTGTATTGGTTAGAACAATTTCTTGTGAGGGTTTGGGCAATTTATGGGCAAGCCTCTTATACACACTGCCTATGGTGCTGCTTATAGTGTTGTGAACTGTTAATGTTTCTTTAGGTTAATACATTAGTCTTGTAATGGTATTCCAACAGTATTTTTCTTTAAGAGCTAAAGAGTTGAGAAGGGGAGAAGAAAGAGTCAGGAACTTGCAGAAGACAACAGGAAATTGAAATTCGGCTGAATGTTTTGGAGTTTAAACACCTTGAGACAAACAGGCAAATAAATAAATACATTTATGGCGATTGTTTCTGCTTTCTTTCTTCCGGTCAGTTCTTAAGTAATGAATGGCAATGCACCAGCAGTAAGATTTATTGGGTTTGTTCATTAGCTATATGCCCTTTAATGGCATCCTACCAAACAAATGAATACAGGAAAGCCATTAAGAGATTGGGAAGGCCCTCTGCATCATCTAAACATTGGCATCATATTGAAATCTATTCCTCGCTGAGTGCTTTGCTGTCTTTTTTTGCCACCTTGAACAAAAAAAGTTGAAAAATGCTAATGCTGAAGATTAAAAAGCATGAAATTAATTCTGGTGGAAGTGCTTTTTTATCATAAACTTATTGAATTATGTACATCTCATTGTTTTATTATATGTCACCTAGAAGCCTAGGAACCCATCCAAGTTTCCACCAACCCATAAAAAGTGGAGCCATCCATATCTAAATTGTTCTGAAAGCCAATTCATCACTTTCATTTTTTTTTATTATTTTCTTTTTTCTTTTGTGGTATGCTTTGACACACAGGCTTTGAATTTAAGTAGCTCTGCTTGAGACATTGGGATAAGAGTTTGAATTACTTTTAGTGGTTTGTAAAAGCAGAGATGCAGTGACATCCTTAGACAGAGCACTTGTGCTTGGTATATGACAGAATGACATCTGGCCCATTTATCAGGCTCGGTATGCAGAACCTTGCCTGAAAATATCAGTACCACTGTTGCTGCAAGAAAGCTCATCTGCTAATTTTGGGATGAAATGAGTTAAATTTGTTCAGAAGTATTTCTTGAAGAATGACAATCAAAGTATCATCTGTGTCTACCGACAATGAAGACTCCATCCCAGATGCGAAAAATCTAAAATCTGAAAATGGTTGACACATAGGACTGAACTGCAATAGATTCGGCTGTTTACAGTCATTCGTAAGAGGTTCAACCTTGAACTCTTCTGATTGGACAAAGCACACAGCTTTTGCACTTTACAGTCCAAACGGGGAAAGGAAAAAAATTATTTAAAAATTAGCTATTTGTTTTGTTCGCCCTAATTTGTCTAAACTGCAGAAAACTGTTGATGAACCGTCTGAAGACAACAAAATAGCAGTGACCACCGGCAGTCCTGTGCCAGTCAAACGGTAATTAAATTAGTCAGGATTTGTGAGATTAAATAAAATGGTTTGCTTGCTTTGAACATAAAATGTTAGTTAACAAAAATGAACAACCATAAGTACAAATGAAATTATATATAGTTATTTTTATTTATTATCATAATGTGAAATTGAAATCTGATGTGCATGTTAAAAGTTCAAGTCCTTTGCTTTGTATTTCCTTTTTTGTTTTTAATCGGAAGTGTTCTAAACTGAATCTTTTTTTTAACTGTTTTGTACAACAGTGTATTTGGTTATTGGATCTTCTGTTAAAAAAAAAAAAGATTGTTCTTAATTTTTCGAAAATAAAACATCAATGCATGAATATGAAATCAGGTTGCCAATTACACCACTGTGATTACTCACCTTAAAGTTACCATTTCCATACCCTTCTGAAAAAAAATCCTGGCTACGCCACTGCTGCCAGTGTTTATTATTTAAAAATAAAAATACATATTTTTTTTTTTTTTTCGTAAGTGGGTATAGAATATGTGTGCAGTTTATTTCAAACTTTAATAACATAACCAAGAGTGTCTAAGACCCTTCACCGTTATATTTGTTCTCGTGTGAGACTTTCACTTTTTTAGTGAGCAAAAATATGTGCTAAAAACAGAGTGAATTTGATGTAGCCCTGTTAAAATGGCAAAAGGACAGCTACGTTTGGAGTTTTTTTATTAACAGCACGAGAGTGTGACAATACTTCCTTATTAAACGCTCAGGTTAGTCCAGGTGCAGCTCTCGATAAGAGACCCTTTCCTGTAAAGTGTTGTTTGCAGCGCTCTTGATTGTGACAATCTGGCGTAGAACTGTTTGTGATGAAAGATCTGGCAATGTTAGAAAGCTAGCTTAATGTTTACATAAAAATTGTTAAAATCGGGCATCGGGTTTGAGCATGGTTTCGCTTCGCTTGTTAGTTTTATTTTATTTTTTTGGTGGGGGGGAGAGGCTGTGCCCCACCAGTTTTTCAAGCCACAAGTTGCCACTGCTCAAGGCTTTTGTATTTATTGTTAACTTGCTCCAGTCCTGTTTATATAAGGGTATTTTTGTTTCTCTCTAAAGGTATTGCTGGAGGTATAATGCAAAATGCTTGAGAAGACACCCAAGTCTCACTGTGCTCTAGCAGCAACATTGCAAGTTCCTCAACTAAATAATACAACAGAAGGAATGTTTATTAATAGCATCCTCAGAGAATGATAAACCTGGAACCTCAGATTTGTGGCTCCTCTCCTTGCTATGATGACCATCTGCCTTGGGAGGCACTGGCTTGCAGTACACACCTGCTGAATGTTGTGCATCGCAGTGATTTGAATCTGATTTTGGAAAATAAATTGCTGCTCCAACACTATCACTAATGATCATCTAAAGTAAAAATATATATATATATATATATTAGAAACAGACAGATTGCTTCCTCTGAGAATACAATTAAATAATTCCTCTTGGATATTATCGGTCACCTGCTTGCAGATTGATATGGTTGAATAAATAAAATGCCCTTAACAATAAAATAATAATAATAATAATAATAATAATAATAATAATAATAATCTACTTGTTGGTGAACATCAGAAAATATCCAATGTTTTATTTGAATATTTTGGCAATTAATTTAGTAACCCCACTGAGGTCATCTGTATTTCTAAACAAAATGTGAATACTGTCAATTGTGATAATGGCTTTTTTTTAATGTAGTTAAGAGGGTGTACACGGGCATGATAGATTCTATATTTCATAACTGTCATTGTCTCCAGAAAAAAAAATAATAATAATTGTCAAGAACACACTCTATCTTGACTAATATTTGGAATCTTCCCACTGTGGGGCATGTTCTCCTGGTATACCCTGGATCACTTTGTTACTCTGGAAGGCCGAATGAATGCAGCACTGGCTCCGCCCTGGTTCGCCTCCAGATGCTAGTGGGAGAGAGATAAAGAGAGAAAACACAGCTGCTTAGCCACCAACTTCTTGCAAGGCTAGAACATTACTACACCTCTGCCCCCCCTTCACCCCAACACTGGTAAAGCCGTATAACAGATCATTAAGCAACACAGATCTATGCCTCAGTCATATTGTTCCTGCACCTAGGCTGGCTGGAATACCGGTACTTAACAGACCAGAGCGGGGTTAGCCTTGGGTATAAATCTCAGTGACAGCTAACTGGTCTCCACAGCAACGCGTCCTCTCCCTCACTCTCTCCCAATCCTCTGGGCAGCCTTTCGGGGGTATTGCTCTGTTCAAGAGAGTAATACAGATCAGCATTATTTAGTCCAAACAATCACCAACTGTCTAATGGTTATTTTCTAGGTTGCTGGCAGTTCCTTGCTCGTCAGCATATACTACTGAAGCTACTTCGCTTTAGTTAGTGTCCACGGATATCAGTTAATCACAGTTATATTTCCAAACACAAAAACAGTGTACTCCCCTGGTTACTTTCCAATGTTCTTTGTCTCTTGTTTCTGGATATGGCGCTTCACCTGGCTTTATCCTTTCCTTTCCTTTCCTTTCCTTCCCTTGGTGTGGTAGCCTCTCCTGCTTGGTTCACTGCTCACAATGCCTCCATTGCCATTCTTTCCCCATTTTCTCTTTCTGTTTGGTTCATATAGGTGGATCTAATACTATTGATCTTCTACAGGTGTGCTGAAATGCTGCACCTGGAGGTGACTGATGGTGGCTGGTTCCTTAGAAGTCAATCTGTTCCAATTATCTCTCGTTTAACAGTGTCAAAATACAAAAACAACATTTAAGAACACAAATGAAAAAATCAAAAGAAATGAATGGTGCACAACAAATTATACACAAACAGCCAAACAATACGCATACCATAAATCAATGAAGAACTGATAAACAGTTGTTGATATATGTTTCAATAACAATTTATACAGTATTCTCTTCTTTTAACCCTCTTTAAATAAAAAAGTCAATTCTCTTAATGAAGCAACAGTGTTCCCATCTTTCAGGGTTAGGCCTTGTCGGTATCCACAGCAGTCTCACATCCAGCTACCACTGTCTGGAATGGGCAACTCGGTCAACACACCACCAGCTCATCCCCTGGCTTACTGCTGTTCAATTTTCAGAACCTTCCTGTACCTCCCAAATATACTCACTACCGTTTCTCAACAAAACTTCAGTTTTTATTTGGCAATTCCAACTGTTAAATTAGCTTTCTTTTACTCCTGAACCGCTAACCTTCCATTCTGTTCTCTGTCAATCCCTTGTCCCACTGACTGGGTACTTACAGCATTTTCCCACCGTGGCAAGAATAATGTGTTTGTTTTTTTTCTTAAAGAGGCAGTACTACATTTCAACCTATCACAATTTTCAATAATTTATTACATTGGGAGCGCAAAGTCTTTTCTACACTCTTCCTCAAAAAGTGCAGTCTTGGATACAGAAGCAAAGTTCTTATAATTATGGGAGAACTCTGCTGGCTCAACCTACTGTTCTACTTTAATTAAAAAGGCAATTTTGTTAGATGATTTAAATTGCATGAGAAATTAAAAAAAAAAATTATTATCTCATTATTGGATGACCAGAACCACTTCAAAGGGAACTGTGAAAAAAAATGACATGGATGTGTATCATGGATGTCAAGTCTCAAGGTTTACCTGTGAAACTCACGGTTTTTCACAATTTTGAGAGTCTCACAGCCATGCAATGGATTTTCACATTTGTGCATAAGTTTGTTATTGTTTGCGAGGCTGTGAAACTCTTTATACATGATACAGGGGTAAATCCATACAACTGCCAAGCGTATTATTTCATTTTGTTGTACATTACCATTCTATATTCCTGTACCTGCTACGCAAACGCCCCCTTACTCCAAAGATAGAATTGCCTTGTTGTCTCAAATTGACAGTTTTTCTGCGCGAGCCTTCTTTGTTTCTGTACACAACACGTCATTACTCGGACAGAGTCAAAGGAGAGGTTGTCAGACTGTCACTGTCTTCCGCGTGCTCAGAAGATGAAATAGCATTATTGACTGCCTTACATTCTTTATTAAAATACTGAGCTCTACCCAAAATGGCCAAATTGCCACCTACCATCGAGTCAGCCCATCTATGGGAACGTGTACTACCCACTTTACACAGCGCCCTTTCTGGGAGGGAGGGAGATTTGCAGTTCAGATTCCTTCTCTCTCTGTCACAGTAAGCTATAAGAATATATAGTAGTTAACAGTAATTCAATCTTTTGGGAGTGTAAACAAACAAAGCAAATTGTAACGCAACTTGGGAATTTGTGGTGCTTGTAAAAAACAAACTTCAGCAAACGTGACTGACACAACAGCATCAGATGAAAAAAGGTCAAATACTTCAAAACCAACTACCCTCTCCAGAGATAAAACAAATTCTGCCTTATAAAATCAAACAACTGCTTGACAAGTCATACCATATAAAATCACATTTCTCATCAATTTGCACAAGCAGCTAAAGTGACTCAGTCTCACTTTAAATAACTATTTTTATTTAAAAGACCATATTAAGTAAGGAATGACAGTGGAAAATCTCAGAACTGCTATCATGGAAAAGTCTTTTTATCAACAAAAGCCTCTGTAGATGGTTTCCAGGCAGCCAAACTGGATACGAGGTCAAAGTCAAGGTCCCAATTGGGTTGTTATAGCTTTCAAAACAAAAAAGCTATAATTAATAAAAAGCAATTACTTACTCCTGTTTTTCTCCCAAGATTAGAATGTTAAATTATGGTCCTTACCGCAGTAATCCCCACCACAATTCAGAAGAACTGAAGGTTAGCGCTTCTCCAATGCGACAAACATTGCCTCCATACTGGATGCTACTGTCCATTGTTTCAGTGAGGAGAAACAGGAGGGCCTGAGCTAATGCTCCCCGTGGATCCTCAACTTTGCAAACCTGCACTCCCCTGACTGAATGACTTAACCTTTATGCTTTTACCAGGTAAGAAGCTCAGGGACCCCTGCATTTTACTTTGATTTGGTAAAATTAGGCAACACACATTATAAATCACATGAATTACATCCTGATACAATTTTGTGTTAAAACATGCCAACTACATACTGTATCTGACTTATTGCAGCATACATGAAGACTCCTCTAAATTGCAGAGGCTGCCTTGTGCAAATCATACAGAAGAATACATCAAAACAGGCTAGTGTAACAACAGTACCAAATCATCAACATCACGACACGGTTCTAAATAAAAACAAATGATATTATACATTATGTATAGCTGCCATACTGTGTTTATGTAACTGACAAAACACTTTTGAGCAGTCAGTAACCCGTGGTATGAATTGTTGCTTAAACTGTCATTCTTTTTTACTTTTAATATCTGTGGCTTTGATATATTTAGCACAGTCAAGGACGGCACTGGCACTGATAGGCACTCAGGTCTAGTGCATAAGTTCAAGGCTGACACCTCAGGAAACCATGGCAGTGGTTTCAAGTCAAGAAACATTTTGCATTTAACACTGGCAAGATAGTGCATCCTGATAAAACACACCGCCACATTACTCCCACTTTCACTGAGACTCTGTTATTTACTGTTTCCGTTATAAAAGACAATACAATAATTACAAGTTCAATTACAATAATTGAACTTCCCATTACCATTTTTAAACTGCATTGTTGGAGGGTTAAACTACAGTGTACTTAAGCCTTGGTCTAACTATGTATGTAATGACTGCAATCTCCAAATGTGTTTCCATTAAGATTTTTATATTCATATTTCCAGTTTACTAAAAACATCTGGATCACCCAAATGGAAATTTATGAAACTCATAAAAGCTCTGAACATCAGGTTTTAATTGCTCTTTTCGATACATTCCGCAGATCCGACCCCCTGGGCATTACCTGACTCATATGCAGTATGCCGGGATGCATAGTAGTTTCACCCAGTCCAGGTTTTACTATGAACTTGATTAGCCACAGTGTATAAGTAACAAGCTTGGGTGTGTCTTATTAAGCTCATAGTAAAACCAGGAGTGGATCAAACTGCTATACAATGGATGTCTTATTTTTATCCCTGGACAGTTGGAAACACTTTCATATTCACACATTTGCCAGTCCTCCCCTGGCCATTAAATGTTACGGTAAAGTGATTCCTGTTGACTACTGCTTACTTATACTAATTAAAAACATTGGGTTTGTATGCCAAAAAACATGATTTATGTCCTAAGTGCTCAACATTGTGCAATTGCTTAATAATAAGTCTCCTGTAACTTCTGAGGAGCTATGGGGATGCTCCTCTGTGTCAGGGCCTGGAAAGCTTGTGAAGATAGAGGGCAAAATGGATGCAGCAAAGTAAAGAGAAATCCTGGCGGAAAACCTGCTGAAGTCTGCAAGAGACCTGGGACTTGGGAGAAGATTCACCTTCCAGCAGGACAATGACCCCAAACATACAGCCAAAGCCACACTGGAGTGACTTAAAAACAAAAAGGTCAATGTCCTGGAGTGGCCCAGTCAAAGCCCGGACTTCAATCCAATTGAGAAGATGTGGAAAGAGTTGAAAATTGCTGTTCACCAAAGGTCCCCATCCAACTTGACGGAGCTTGAGCAATTTTGCAAAGAAGAATGGGCAAAAATTGCAGTGTCCAGATGTGCAAAGCTGGTAGAGACTTATCCAAATAGACTCATGGCTGTAATTGCTGCCAAAGGTGCCTCTACCAAATATTGGACTCAAGGGGGTGAATACTTATGCAATCAATTATTTTCTGTTTTGTATTTGTAATTAATTTAGAACAATTTGTAGATTTTATTTTTCACTTTGACATTATGGACTTTTTTGTGTTGATCAGTGGCAAAAACTCCTAATTAAATCCATTTTGATTCCATGTTGTAACACAATAAAATGTGGAAAAGTCCAAGGGGGGCGAATACTTTTGAGAGCCACTGTACACCCTTTCATGTTGTTCTCCTATCAACTGTCAGGCTTGCACTGATATCAATACAAGTCACTTGTAAATGTTAACTTCATTGAAATCAGGAACAAAACTAAACTTTATACCAGCCGCCCTTCACAGTTCCATGCAAGCGTATTTTTTTCCACATTTTATCCTGCAACCCCCACTGAATGGCAAACCCAAAGGAAAATGCACACATCAAGGAGAGCTAATGTTTCTTAGCAAGCATTCAAGCTTGCCTTTTTTTTTTATAATAAGCCACCTGCTCAAAATTCATTACAATGAAAAACATTTGTTTGGTAATTAGAGTACAGTAGACCCTCTACGTCATGAAAACATGTATTGTAATAAAAGGTCTAAATGTAACATATAATAATAATAAAAATAAGACAGGATGGTAGCTGTGTTTAACTAGTAGAAGTCCCAGCATCAGATCTTCTATGTCTTTTAAAGTAGCCAGGATCCCTGTTTCTGGTTTGAAGCAGTGTGTTTGGTTGACCGGTCAGATCATGTGGGTGGTTCATACAGAGAGTAACTCAGCAAGCTTGCAGCCTCTGCAGGCGTCCGCTTGAGCTCACCAGGCCAGGCCAGTAGGGTCTGCTGAAGTGTGATGAGGAGAAAGAGTCCCTTCTAGTTTTGGCTCCTTAATCCTGCAGGAAAAAAGTAGAACAACAATAGTCATTTCTGTCTGATGAAGTATTATATTTTCAAAAATGTCTTTTAAAAGCAATTGACCCCAAAGGGAAACAAGAATTTGCTAAGCGATCTGCGTTCCAATAAAGAAGTACCACAAACATTAAGTATTTGTAGAGTTTTGCATGCACAGCGTTTGCTTTTAATCTTAGCTGCATTCATAAAGATATGTTGCTAATATACTACAACAAAAAGAGGAATGAAAACTAGTGTCAGGTCTTTGGTTTCTCTTTTTATCATCACATTTGTGAATACATTATGCCACAGCTCAAATTGGTTTCTAAACAGTCCTGTGACCCCAACTGCTTGAATATTTAGATAATTGAAGAAAAAAAGCTGCTGTCAAAAGTAACATGAAATCTGTCATATACAACCATTTCAAGAAATCAAAAGCACTGATGCGTGCTCAAATCTCAAACACTTCACACTACTGTGAATGCTGAATATATATTTGAATGTTTCAAGCCAGCACACACACGCATAATGTATTACTTGTTTTCCTATAACTAATCAGGAACTTGGTTTTATATCTTCTTCTTCTTGGCAACAAGCAGTTCCCATTCAATTCTTTATTTGTTTACTTGTTTAAAAGTTTTCAGCCATGTAAATGTCTAATTTCTACTGAGTGCATAAGCCAAGAAACAGTCTAAGACAAGTACTGTGGTATAACAGGAGAATGTGCCAGTGAAAAGGTTAGGCTGTAATAATTAACAGTTCATCCACATGTGCTCCAAACCGCTATTGTAAATTATTCCTGTGTTGGCATGTGAATTGAACAAGAAAACTATAATTTATTGAGTTACCAACATGTCCAGTAAGTGGCAGATGGTATACAAGTTATTATAACACAGATGTTGTGGAGCAGCTTTGTGAAATTATTTTATTTTAGTTCTAATCATCTGTAATTAATTTGAATTCCTTCCACTTATTTTAAAGTATTACTGAGATATAAACTGGATGTCATAACATCTTTACCAGAGGTAAACAGTCAAATTCTCACAAGATGTTCCACAAAAAATAATATATATAAAATAACAGGTGATAAATAATATAATACAGGGGATGGGAATAATATTTAACACACATTGTATATGTAACGCACCTTAGGGTCTAATTTAACGATCTAAACAGTTGTTGATCTTATCAAAGCCACCTAAAATGTATAAGCCTTTCCTTGACCAGTATACAGGTCTTGCAGACTAGCAGCCCATGATTGCCCTATATTCTATTGACAGTATTATGGCAGGTGTTTCTGCTTTTTGTCCAAGGCCTGTATATCACGACGGTGAATAGACCATCATGAAATCAAAGATTATTATCATTATAAAGCGGACTGAGTAAGGGAAATGTGCTTTAAAAAGGCACTGCATTGGAGATATGTAACTGAAGCCCTGGGATATCTCTTTGAGTTTTTTCCCATATGTGGGTAACAAACTTGCTTCCCATATGGCATCCTAGCTTACCGCGTGCACTGCATGGCAGCTTCCTGGAGATATCATTAAGAAAGAGATTGGAATCTTGGATTAATAAACTATTCAAGTGTTTAAATTCGAATGCCATGTTTGTCAGTTTGCCAACAGAATGCTTCTGTGTGGAGTTATTGCCCTCTAGTGGAACAAGAATGATTTAAAAAAAAAAAAAAAAAAGTCAATAAAAAAATTACATAATTTCACTAAGCATTAATGTATGAAATCTGAAAAATATTGTAATAAATAATAATTCTGTTATTGTAGGGGTACTGCAAAATACCCATACAATACTGCAATACTGTACTTGCATTGCAATTTATTACAGTAATAGCGCAGTATTTATTTATAGGGGTTCAGAAATTGGTACTTTAATTTTTAATTCTGAGGTCCTATATAGACTACCAAGAGCCATTAAGAGGTCTGTAAGTGGTTCACCTGATCGAGGCATAACTGACAGCATTTTGGTCAGATCTTAAAATATTTCCAGCTGTTAAGAGCAACAGACTGGTTTCCTTCTAGTTATTACAGAAATGGTTTTATTTTTCAACCCTTACTAACAACACATTGTCATTTTGTCAGTTCAAATGGAAATACAATCAGTAGGCCTTGCCTTATTGGTTACCAATTATTCCTAAACAAAGGCACATTAAGCCAAATGCTAATCATTTAAAATGGCAGATCTCATAAGTGTATTAATGTTCTGCTTCTGCATGGACACATTCAATATTACAGGCTGATGAATTGGATCAAGGTGATTAGCATTTACAAAGAAAGCCTGTGGGTGTATAGAGCACCATGAAAATGTAGCTATACTGACTAATATTTAAGTTTGAAAAAACAACAACCTATATATTCTATGAATGGAAATTAAATCTAATGGAATTCGTCAATTAGGCTCTGGCTTCAATTACAGCAACAGTGATTCATTCTAGCTTTGTTTCGTATTATAACATAGAATATACAGTGCAGTGTATTTATAGTGGTTGGATCCCTACTGTTTTATGATGTCAGTGGTATTTGCCCTTTGTCATAGAGTGCTAGTTCTAATGGTTAGAACTTTGAAGAAGTGGCATAGCATATCTTGATCTGAGCAATTTGCAAAGATTGCATTGAGATTATTCAACACCTTTTGGCCATGATAAGATTAAATTGTCATTCAAATTTTGGTCTGAGGTCACAGCCAAATGCAGATTATGTAGGGAAACTGTTTTTTTAGGCTTCAGGAATCGAGCCAGCAACCTTTACCAATACGTTCCATCCATATTAATAATATGAAAACAACTTAGAGCAGTTTCGCTGGATAAAGAAACATCAAGATGCTTCCATCATCTGCTTCATGGGGTAAAATCCTTAATGGTCATCGTAAACCTTCACAGCTTCAGCTTGCATACCTGCCTAATACAGGTGGTGAAAACAGTCCATGCAGTGCAGTACTTGCTAGTATTTTGCTGCAATGCAGACTAGACAGAAATCTTTAACCAAGAGATATATTCACAATTTGGTCTACTTGCAAATAATAAGATTTTTTAAAAATGTGGCATGCTTCTAAAACCTATAATGAATCAATCCCTATGTGCGTCACCAATCAGATATGGGAAAATATTGATTGCAGTATTTATGAAAATATATAATACACTGAAGTGTAATGCAGTATGATGATGTTATTTACAAAATCATCTTTAATGGCAATGCACTGGCCCTGGCAAATTGTGCTTCTGTAATAAGGGACATAAGAACATAAGAATGTTTACAAACAAGAGGAGGCCATCCGGCCCATCTTGCTCATTTGGTTGTTAGTAGCTTATTGATCCCAGAATCTCATCAAGCAGCTTCTTGAAGGATCCCAGGGTGTCGGCTACTGGGGAGTTGGTTCCAGACCCTCGTAATTCTCTGTGTAAAAAAGTGTCTGCTATTTTCTGTTCTGAATGCCCCTTTATCTAATCTCCATTTGTGACCCCTGGTCCTTGTTTCTTTTTTCAGGTCGAAAAAGTCCCCTGGGTCGACATTGTCAATACCTATTGACAATGGTGATAGAAGGGCAGCTTCACTACCAAGATACCATATCAGTGCCAGTGTATATAATCTATTGTCCATGTCTAGCAATGTCCAAGGCTATTCAGTGTTCTGATTATGTTTTTTGTGTTTTGTGTTATTCTTACCAGAACAGTCAATAAACTACTGCAGTTCTTTTAAACAGCAGCTATACAAATACAGAGCAAAAACTCCTCATAAATTTTAGTTTGGAAAGATTATTTTGGAATATGAAAATATTTGGATTTAATAGTTTTAGACAGTAAATGTTTTGGTTGTCATGTTCTAGTAATATTTTTGGCTGCCCTACAGTACGAGCTGTATTGCAAATAGCCATGACTGTGTTGTAATCTGAAGGTGTCAAGGATTGCTTGTACACTGAATGAGATTAAACCATACCAGCAGTGCAGCCATAGTGATTCCAGCCTTTCTAAATCAGTAAATGGAGACCAAAAGGCTATTTAATTAGTAGAAGTTCAGCACACATACAGAGAATATAGAATATAGAATATACATAAAGAGTATAAAAGGGTTAGGCATAGGATGATTGCTGTCATTACCAATAAGTCAATATGGGAAAAAGTAAAGAGCTATCTGAAGATCTTAGGCAGAAAATTCTTTGTCATAAAGCTGGAATGGATTTCCAAGCACTTGAGTATCCCAATTTCAACTATTGTTTCTATTATTAATAAGTACAAGACTCATGGTACTGTCACAACGCTCCCTTGGTTTGGAAGAAAGAGGGTTCTTTCACCAAGAACAAGTAGAAGAATTGTGAGGAAGGTTAATAACAATCCGAGACTGAAAGATATTCAAAGTGAATTGGCTGCAAGTGGGACTGGGGTTTCCATTTGAACCATAGGTCGAGTATTGCATGGTGAAGGTCTCAAAGGTCGCAGGCCAACGTCATATTAGGAAAACGTCACACGGACAATCGCTTAACCTGTCAAAACCCCAGCCCCTCACAGGCAATTTCCGCCTGGGGGGCTGTGCCCTTAAATAAATCACAATATCTTCCAAAGTATAGACAGCACATGCATGGTTCAGGGCTTGAATTCAAGGTAACCCCTTGGGCATCAAGACTAAAACCTCAGGTGTGATAAAAGTCTTACTCAGTACCACACTGGAAGGAGATATCCAGAAAAAATACATAAAAAAACAATAAACGCTTTTCATTTTTTTATGTTCTATAGTCATTTTTTCAACTTGTAGCGTATGAAAAGAGCCAGATTTTTTTCCAGTGCTTCACCAACATGTCTACTATTCTGGGTAAAAATTTGGAACTGTTTGAACAAAGGGATCGAATTCTACAGGAGTTTTTACAAAGCTAAGCCCAAGGGTCCCAAAACCTCTCCAAAAATAAACATTGTGTAAATCTTTATGTCCAGTGATACACTAAGTTCTAAAAGGGATGTTAACTTCTGGGACCTCACATGCTATCCATTGCCACATGCATTAGCCTTTGTAAGGCTTTTTTTTTTTTTTTTCCCTTATCTCATTCAAGAGGTGGGCGTGTTTGTTTGCACATCGATTACTCTGTGATGGATTGGGCTACAAACAAAGTAAAGGTATGAATGGAAAGCTTCTGACCTCCCCTACAACATGATCAGGGAGACTTCACCGTCATCAAGGTTGTAAGACCAGAGCAGCAAAACGCAAGCTAGTCGATCACATTTGTTTTGGAAGCATGGGGGTACTAGACAGATTGCGAATGGGATATCTCAGCGGTGAAATGACGGATTCGAAAAATTCCTTCGCGGTTTGACGGTAGGAAAACAACGATTTTGATATTCATCAGCTTTTTTTCTCTTTTGCTTTTGTAATAATAATACAAATGAGTTATGAATTATAATGTTTACGTGCAGTTCCGTGTTCCGCCCGCGGGACTAAGTTTGCAATAAACGACATTTGAATAATGGATATGAGTTCTTGTCAAAGGTTTTGTGGAGCGATGAAACACAAATCGAGCAATTTGGTCATGTTGATAGTCGTTACGTTTGGAGAAAGTCTGGTGAGGCACACAAGGAAAAGAACACCATACCTACTGTCAAGCATGGAGGTGGCAATATCCTTCTATGGGGCCGTTTTTCCTCTAATGGCACAGGAAATTTAGTTCCAATACATGGTCAAATGGATTTCATAGCATACCAAAAGATATTGGCCAATCATCTGAAACCCTCTGCTACAAAACTTGGTTTAAAGCGCAACTGGATGTTCCAACACAACAACAATCTAAAGCACACATCAAAATCTACTTCAGAATGGTTAAAGAAGAACAAAATCAAGGTTCTGGAATGGCCTAATCAAAGTCCCGATCTACATCTGATTGAGAATCTTTGGTATGAGTTGAAGAAGGCTGTGCACAAGAGAAGTCCTCGGAATTTGAATGAACTGGAACAATTCTGCATTGAAGAATGGCCAAAAATCACTAAAGAGTCAACTAGCTATTAATTTGATTTTCCTTGTCAGGGTATTAATAGTTTTGAATTGGCATTTTTGGAGTAAAGAAATAGCTGAAATAAATAATTTTAGACACACACACACACACACATATCTATCTATATAGAGTGACCAAGATGGCCTTATAGAGGTTCGTGCCCCTATAGAAACGTGATCCAGAAACTGAAACTTGATTTTTCAGAGCTTTATTTGTGTGCTTTTATTTAAAACAACAAAATAATTACAAAACAAACAAAACAAAACAAAACAAAATAAAACACCTAGCTCTTCTGAGCACTTACTATACATTTATGCAGAATTCCTGACTAACGTGCAGGACAGCTAAGCTGTTTACCTGGCACAAACACACAGTTTTACAAACAAACGATTCCCACAGTACCTTTTCACACAGAATACAACACACAGTCGGGCTCTTCACACAGCAGCAGCCCCAAATGAACTAACTCAGGGGTTTATACGCCCCAGAGACACAGGTATAGGCAGCTGGCTTTAATTCAATAATAATGAGGCCAACTGCCAAAACAATAAAAACAATTACCAATTGATAATTAAACAATTAACACAAATTACACAATTTAGGCTTTCAACCCTGTCCCTTCCACAAAATACACATATTTACACTTGCAGGGCCCATGCTCTGCCACTATATATATATATATATATATATATATATATATATATATATATATATATATATATATATATATATATATATATATATACTGCCTGCACACTATACCAGAATTTCAAATGCAGTGTGTATTTATTATACAGTACAGCAATACAGCCATAGTGATGGCAACGTTGCTAAATCAGTAAATGGAAAAGTTTAGCATGTAGACATTAAGCACCATAAAGATAACTAGAGTCTGGGGTGTTTTTGTTTGACACTTTAAAAGATTTGCCTAGTATTTCTGGAAGCTTGTCAATGTAAAAGAACAGGCGCCAAGTGATGATGAATTATACAGAATGACTTTCAGAGACATTGATAAATTGGGCCTGCCTAGGAGCTGCTGTTGGTAACACTTTTATTTAGTTTCTATCTTTTCCACTATATTAAACACAGTAAATTGACAATTGATAGAACTGCAGACAAACATACACCACTGATGCATGGCTGTCATTGCTGCAACATAAGATACATTGGTTGCATACATTTGTTCCACAGAAAGGTGAAATTCTGCCGGTACTCACCAATACTCTGTACCGGGACTTATTTGATCTGCTTTTCATACAGTTGTGTATTTCACACAGCCCCCTAGCGTTCCGTTAGAAAGCAGTCTCGTCACAGAAACTAAACAATCATTAAAATATTCTCGAAATGAACCAATGGCAATGGATGATCTAACAGTCAGTTCTGCTGTTGATTCTCATACCACTACAAAACTACTGAGCATTCAACGATTCATAAAGTTAGAATTTTGACTTCAGCAAGCAGATCACTGCAGTATATACTGGTAGCTTACATGTAGGTTACAATCAGTGCAGCCTATAGCTGCCTGGGAGGCAAGTTCCAGTCAGTGCAGTCTATAGCTGCCTGGAATGTAGGTGTCAGTCAGTCAGTGCAGTCCATAGCTGCCTGGAATGCAGGTGTCAGTCAGTCAGTGCAGTCCATAGCTGCAGGTGTAAGTCAGTCAGTGCAGTCCATAGCTGCAGGTGTAAGTGAGTCAGTGCAGTCTATAGCTGCCTGGAAGGCAGGTGTCAGTGCAGTACACAGCTGCCTGACAGGCAGGTCTGTTAGATTTTTTTTTCTGAGGTGGGGTGGGGGGGGGGGGGGGGGGATTCTCGAGCTGCTTGGAATGTCATAGCATTAATACTTGGCTTATTTTCAGAGAAATGCCACCCAGAAAAAAGAACTGTGTCACGTGGTAAGTAGAGAGAATAGTTAATTCTCCTAAAAGTTTTTGTTTTTATGTACAGACTATTTCATAGAACTGTTGTGGTAAATTAATTCACCTAAATGTATATTAATTATATTGTGTATAATTTCAGTTAAAAAAATAACTGTTTCCTCTTCTCACATTGTCTTTACAGTAGGTCATGAAAATATTGCTATTCTACTGTAGTAGGAGCATCATCTTTTGAAAACTCACATCCTAATGTTGCAGAAGAACCAGCACCATCACTAAATTCCAGAAGACATATTTGTAACCTGTGTACTTCCTCCATTACCCCTCTGTCAACATTATCTCAGTCTATTCTTCCACTACCACAGTCATCTGTTTCCTAGAATCCCAATAATCACACTCAGTCATTGCAGGATGATATTTCGTGCCGCAGAATCACACAAATTGCAAACAGCTCAACACCATTTCCTGAAAACCCTGATGTGTTTGCAGAGGTTGGAAGCCTACTCAGCACTTTCTTTCACCAAAAACAGAAAAGGTAATTAAGTAGTATGATTTTGAATTGGGCTGTTGTTGTAGTAATATGTACTTGTTCGCTAGGACAATGGCTCCCAAATTGGGTTCAAATGAACAGGCCATGGGGTCCTTAAAGTTTATTTTCACCCAGGAAAAATAGTGTGTTAGAATCAAAATCCTTGCTCTGTAATCACAAGATGTACAGTTTCTAAAATAATAGTGTTTCTATTTGGTTCAAATACTTAATATTAACTAATTTAAATGTGCTTTCTATAGATGTTTTAGAAGCAGTCTTCTTTTCCTTAGCAATAAGATGCCAGGCGTTACCTGACTGTTCAGGTCTCCCCTGCTACCTCCATGCCAGAGAAGGAGGCTGCGTCCCAGGAGGCCACTATAGTGAGCGTGTCTTCCAATACTGCCCCAACTACCGGAGGGTACGGTAGTTGGGGCAGTATTGGAGCTGGGACTGCGGCTGGAACCGCAAGTGCCTGTCGAGACAGGCGCTTCAGGACCTGGGCCACCTGAGCCTTCAGGTCCATAATGTCCCTGGCCTGTTTAGAATGCTTCACCCTTCTCGCCTGCGGGGATGGGGAGCAAATAACCTGCTGTTAGAAGGTTCATTCGCTAGCCAGGAGTTCAAAGGTAGTTTTAAACCTTTGAATGTTAATCAGGCATCATTCAATCACTGTGTTTTTTTTGTTAACAGAAACTGTTTGACAATGTGCGAATACTATGAATCACGCATTAAATGTCACTCACATGCAAAATGCAATCGTTTGATTTGTATAATGCATATTACTTAACAAAAGTTATTGTATAATTAAAATCCACTTCAAAATCGTTATACATAGCATCTCTATGGCGCCGCTGCCGTGCATTGGATCAATAAGCTACTAACAACCAAACGAGCAAGATGGGCCGAATGGTCTCCTCTTGTTTGTAAACTTTCTTATGTTCTTATGATGTATCATGGAGGCACAGCCAATCTCTGTGGTCACTTGACAAGCGTAATTTCATATATTATTATTATTATTATTATTATTATTATTATTATTATTATTATTATTATTATTATTAACAATACTATTAGTAGTAGTAGTAAAATGTGACTGACCACCTGCTTGGAACGGTCACTGGTAAATAAAGCTTTGTTTTGCCTGTCCGCTGCTTATCTGTGAATATCGCAACCAGCATTAATTACGTGTAAATAAACAACGTGTATTTTTATTAAAATTATAAAAATATGATCACTGTTCTATATAACGTATTTTTAAACTACATGTGAATGTTTTATTCCATTTATATGGGTTACCTGTAAAATAATAGGAATTTCAATCAAATATAAACAAGTCGCTATGGTGATATCACCAGTAAATTATGCAAATTAGTACCATTGAAGGTTTGGTAATGTGTTCCAAGCCTTCGAAGGTCAAAATGTACCCTTCGTTGCAGGTCTACTGCTTTCCTATTTAAGAGTAGATAAAAACAAGAAAAAAGTTGCACTTAAGAAGGTAGAGGAGGCGATTGGCATTACACCAGGTCCAACAGGTGGTAAATTTTGAGATAAGGACATAATGACTTCAGGTTAGTAATGTATACCCAGTGCTATTTATTTAGCATTTCAGTGCCACCATAGTAATACACTATATTTCAGATGTATTACTTGTGTATATCATCAGACAGGTCAATCAATTTTGTTACCTTTAAGTAAAAATGATTGTTTTAGTTTTTTTAATGTGGAGGACTGGAATATATTTTATTTTGACTTCCTGAGGAAAATAAGATTACTTAAGAGGCTATGGTTTGAGTTAAGGATAAAAGTAACAGATGTAGGATACTGTGATGGGAAATCATGCCTTAAAAGGATTATTTTTTCCTTTTGTCTACAGGGGAATCTAAGTCTGGTGACCATAATCACAGCACTAAGGCATGTGTTCATAAGTACCATGTTTACATGCACAAGTAGCTGTATTAACATGGGGGCCCAGCTAAGACCTAAATGTCTTATTTAACTTGTGGTTTTTGTTTATTTTACCATGATAACCCTTTTAGTATGTCACATATTTTTATAGCTGATCCTTATAACATTTGGGCACACACACATTATCTTCATGGAAATTTTGAAATATCGGCTTTTTTTTTTGATATTCCACCATCACAATCTCTATGGGAATCACCTGATTCAATAAATAAAAAATAAACACCCCTACTGGTTTTTGGATATGTACCAGTAGCTTGGTCACATAATACATGGTGTAATAGAAACTTATGAAATATCATGAGTGCTGGTCTGACCCCATCAGATTTATATTTCACATACATCAAGGTGCTATGTGCTTAAACAAACAGTATACACCACTTAAACTCTCCAATCATCTATTTAAGATTTTTTAAATGTTTTCCTTACTTAAAGGGAAAACCTCAGGACTGCAACTGAGAACAGAAAGGAGCACTCTGAAGAATTTGATAAAGCAACCCACCGACTGGGATTTCAGATGCTTAATGTGTATTCATCTGTACTTGAACAATGTATATCTGCACAGATAGAAAAATGTAATGGAGAATACCACTTAAACTTGGTGTTCAGATTTATGTAACTTCATTTTTTTTAATGGAAATATGTACAATTAAAATAATTCATACTGTAATTTCAGTTGCTCTTACATAGCTTTTAACATATCTAAATGGCACTTTGGGTTGTGTTTATGATTTTGCTCTACACACAAACCCTCTACTAACACTGGAAGAAACCTCTTGTCAGAACACTTAGAAAAGTATTTTCTTTGGTCTCTCAGAAGATGCAGCATATAAATGATCTTGTTCACTTTTCACAGGGGGTGTACGATTTTTGAAAAAAAGAAACTTGTTGTCCAAAGGACAAAATGCTAGAAAAATCTACTTGTCCGTCTTAAAAATCTACTTGCCCCCTCCCCGTTGCACAAAACACACACACAAAAAGTAGAATATAACTTGTAGGATTTGGGTTTTATTTAACAGTGAACACAATCAATCAGTTAGTGATTAAGAGGGGTGGATCTAGCCTTGTAGCTTGACAGGTTCATTAAATTATTCAAGATACACAAAAAGTTACCTGTGACCCCACCTGTGGACTACACTGACTAACACCTGCAGCTATGGACTGCACTGACTGGCACCTGCAGCTATGGACTGCACTGACTGGCACCTGCAGCTATGGACTGCACTGACTGGCACCTGCAGCTATGGACTGCACTGACTGGCACCTGCAGCTATGGACTGCACTGACTGGCACCTGCAGCTATGGACTGCACTGACTGGCACCTGCAGCTATGGACTGCACTGACTGGCACCTGCAGCTATGGACTGCACTGACTAGCACCTGCAGCTATGGACTGCACTGACTGGCACCTGCAGCTATGGACTGCACTGACTGACACCTGCAGCTATGGACTGCACTGACTGGCACCTGCAGCTATGGACTGCACTGACTGGCACCTGCAGCTATGGACTGCACTGACTAGCACCTGAAGCTATGGACTGCACTGACTGGCACCTGCAGCTATGGACTGCACTGACTGGCACCTGCAACTATGGACTGCACTGACTGGCACCTGCAGCTATGGACTGCACTGACTGGCACCTACAGCTATGGACTGCACTGACTGACACCTGCAGCTATGGACTGCACTGACTGGCACCTGCAGCTATGGACTGCACTGACTGGCACCTGCAGCTATGGACTGCACTGAATGAAACCTGCCTTCCAGGCAGCTATGGATTGCACTGACACCTGCCTGGAAGTCAGCTATGGTCTACACTGACTGTAACCTACATGTAGTATACTGTATACAGCAATAGTCTGTTTGCTGAAGTCTACGTTCAAACTTCTTTATGAAGCGTTAAATGCTCAGTATTTTTGTAGTGGTATGACAATCAACAGCAGAACTGACTGTTATGCAATGTCCTTAATCTTATGCAATTTACTTAGCCTTAACCATGTAACTACAAAAACAGTGAACGTGCATTTCTCGAAAATCCCTTTTTTTAACTTTTTGTTCTAAACACAATGCATTTTAAATATATTGGTTTAATTTAAGGACAGTGCTAGAGGTTATTATATGAAAACAAATACAAATCTAACTTTAAATATACTTGTTTATAAATATCTGCTGTAAGTACATTGGTTCGGGCTTAAAACAATACTGTTAGCGCCCTTACTTAACGTTTATAACTTTAAACGATCCAACTTCTAACTATCCGGCGGGCTTTCAAACTCCAGTAGAGAGAAGAAATGACGTCGATGTAATGTAGGAGTGGGAGGGCGGGCTTAGACCTCAGTAAAAGCAAAGCTATTGGGTGCGTTCATGTAGATCATTCTGCGCAGTTTCTGTGCAGAATTTGACCAATTTAGCCAATGATCTTCTAAGAAATATCTCCATGAACGCACCCATTGGCTCAGATTCTGCACATAATCTGCGCAGAATGATCTCCGTGAACGCACCCATTCAATACTCGACTCCGCTGGTTTTCAATGGAAACTTCCGTCTCACTGCACGCAAAGCATTGTGTTATATAATGAGAGCTCGGCAGAATTTTTTCAGTGGAGAATAAATGGAGGCGTAAGAAATGTTTTCGCCATGTTATAAAAAAGCATCAAACTTTTGAAGTAGATTTCACTTTTGAACAAGGCCCTTTTAAAAAAACGTCAACATTAGCAAATTATGACAATACGAAATTATTATGAAAAATCCTACTTTCTGAGCATTGTCCCGTTCGGTGGCGCATGCGCAGAAACGTCGCTCTAAGAAGGGACGACTGCATATGGTTTTGATTGATAATGACAGATTATGAATATACAGATCATACAGTGACCCCCATCTACATTGTGCCATTATCTCGTCAAATATGCAATTTGTATGTTTTGCAAAAATAAATGCAATAATACATGTTGACAAAAATGTAATACTTTTATTGTACGGTATTAATTTAACACACACATTACAATATATATTTTTAATAAAACAAAAATAAGCATATTCATCATTTAACAGTCCGGTATCACCGGTTACTTTAGAAATACATAACATTACAACAAAATATTATCAAGACACAGCAATATAGTGCAGTAAACAAACTACCGGTAGCTACTTGGACAAAGTAAAAACAAAAGGTAATGTGCATTCGTATATTTGTTATAAAATGATTTCACAAGCAATTAACATACACAAAAATAGTAATAAAATATATCTGATATGACATAGCTTTTAAATTTCCCGTTACCAGCTTCAGAAAGCTATCAATAGATATTATCAGCGATGACGTGCGATCAGCCGTAACTGTATTTACTGCGCATGCGCCGCGGAAAAGGGCAGCGCTCAGAAAATAGCATTTTTATAATAATAATTACGTATTGCCATAATTTGCTAATGTTGCCGTTTCCGTCAAAAGACCTTGGGCATACACCGATACATTTTTTTAACAAGGCGAATACCTGCATAAACCAGTAAAATTACTTAAGCCTCCATTGACTCGCCATAGAAAAAATTCTGCCAAGCTCTCTGTATATACCACAATGCTTTGCGCGCAGTGAGAAGGAACTAAAAACTACTAAAGCCGGAGTTGAGTATATAGAATATCTTTGGTAAAAGTTTTGCGCTTTTGTTGTTATCTGCCTGTGAGGTGGGGCTGCCTGACAGGCGCTTTTTGGTTGCAAACTTATGCCTCTTGCCATCGATTAATCTTCTCACGTGAGTCCTACCTGCCAGTTTCCGATTCCGTATCGACAACAGAAAGCATCTACTACCAGCATATGGCATGTATGCTTCTCTGATAAAATTAGTCTGTGTCGATGTTACTGTTAGTTGTTAAGTTAACCGAGTCTCATCAAAATCAAAATACAGGACAGGTTGCAGTGCTGCAGATAATCAGATTTAAAAACGTCAGTACAAATCGCTCTTGTTTACAACAAGAAGTAGAAATGTCACAAACAAGTTGTGTTTTACGTCCATACCGGTATTTTTGTACTGCAGGAAAAGGCATGGAACAATTTCTTGTTCAAGAAGTCATTTCCAAACTGGCAGCTTTTGATGTGAGTATCGAAGTTGCTAAAGACATTTAAAATAATCAGAAATAAATAATCTATCGTGTAACTTATGCCGCTTGGTGCTGTCTGCATTGCATTGCTTTTCAGTCTGTATTTGTGGCTTGAGGTTACAGTAAAATGACAAATTCACTCAGTTAAATCTGTTTACGTTTTTACAGATGCCAGATAGCTATTGATTTAGTTGGTCCTGTATTCATTAAGGGAGCGTCTTCTGCTCCTGCTCCAATACCATTTCTAACTTAATCAAACTCACCTTATTACTGCAAATTGAGTGTACCGGTAACTATGTTAAGTTTGTAGGTTGTAAGGTTCAGAGTCTGTGAATTAAAACGCTTCAATTGTCTGCTGTAATTATGTGTGTAATTACATTAAATTGAAATGCTGGATTTTAACACTGCATTAAAAATTAACATTAAAGTAACCTTTAATTATCTAAAAGCATTTTACACTGAAAGGAAAACTGATGTTTTGTTAAAGGATACGTAACCCTTGCAAACACCAGCAATATATAATTACATTACAGCACAGAGCTATCAGAAACAACCTTAATGGGCTGATTTGTTTTGCAGCCTTTTTCTCTTGTCAGACAAGTCATAACCTGGTCATACAATTGATGTAGCTTCACAACGCCTACTATAATTTACCATACATGTCTTTTAGGTGGAACATGTACAAGGCAAAGTCTTCTTCACAACCAGTGCAAATGTGAAAAAGTTGCAAGGACTGAAATCAGCTGAAAGGTTATTTCTACTGTTGAAGAAAGAGCCTCCCATGAATGTGCCATGGAATACAGGTATACATTTTTTTTTTTTTTATGTAATTCAAGTCCTAAATGCAATGTTAGCTATCCTTGGAGAGGCAGCTGTTAATTGCAACTGTAACAGTATTTATTTTGTATTATTTATGTTTATATTTATTAGTCAGTACCCATACCCACCCGGTATAAGGTGCCTTTGTTAGCCTGTAGTATTTTTGATATGTATTTGAGTTTAATATGGAGTAATTGACATTCCCATTGCAATACAGTATTATTTCTAAATGGTAATGCTAAAGCACACAATATGTCATATATGTTTTTAATCTCAGGAAAGGCTAAACACGTAATTCAGAAGAAAATAATTGGAGATGACAGAGTATGGATGGATACGCTTTCTACTTGGCAGATACTTCAGAGAGATTTAAATGACAATTCTTCATACAAAAGCAAGACCAAAAACAGCCAGAAGAGAAAATGGGAAGAGGAGGACAAGAAAGAGCATAATAAGAAAATGAACCTGGAGGGAGGATTAGTGGGAAGTCCATCACAAGTTGATCTTGAAAGAATCCCAGATCATCAGGAGAGCATTGAATTGGATTCAGGAATCTGTGGGGACGATGGGAAGAGTTCTCTGTGTGAAAAGGTCTCTCAGGAAGATGTTTCATTGAACCACAAAGAACCATCAGCATTGTTCAGAGTTTCTTGCCGCTGTAGTGGCAGTGTTGCTAAGAGATTTAACGCACAGGTAATAAACTGTTTAAATTAAAACCAGTCTATTTGTACACAAATTAGTTCCCATCATGTACAGGAAGGGAGGACTGGTGCACTTGAAAAGAAAGAAGGTAGTGTTTTAACTTGCCAACATTTATGTTCTCTTTATAGTATAATTACCAAAAGCTGTATTTTCATTCTTTTTTTAGGAGCTTGGACAAATTATTGGAACTGCTATAACTGAACAACTTGGATGGAAAGCAGAGCTGAGAGACCCAGATGTCGAGGTAATGTAGCAACATACGGCTAAGATGTGGTTATTGAGCTCCTCAAAATTCCATCATCTTCAAGTACCTGGTGTCTTCTTGACACTCCAGCCCATACAGTATGTATACAGCATCAAGGCACAGTTCTGTTGACTCTAGACCAGGAACCAGCGTTTTAGTGTCATTTAAATGGTTTGCTTTATCTTTTAAAATGCCTAACAATACACTCCAGTAAAGCTTTTGGGTTAAACATCACCATCAGATGCAGAAAACGGTATGCACCAGTTAACATAATAAAAAATATAAATTAAGATAATACTCTAAACCTTATATATAAGTACCTCCACTCAAACAAACTTTCCCTTGACAAAGGTATGTTAAACATGCTGAAATGTTAAAAGGGAAGTTGGCTCTTTTGAGCAAAACCTTTTATCTATCTAGCTATCATATATATATATATATATATATATATATATATATATATATATATATATATATATATATATATATATATACACACACACACACACACACACACATACACCACCCACTCGATATATAGCGGGTGTCGGGGGTCCAAAATAAATCCGCTATATATCAAGGGCCGCAATATAGCGAGAGACCCATAGAAAAACAACACTTTTTACACACTTTTTACATCTGCCAGCAGAGCGATCACATGACCTTAACACTGCCCTATTGTCAGAGCTCTCAATGTACATCCCGCCTACAGGTAGGCAATCTGTTATCTGATTTGTGAATTTCTGCTTTGATTGACAGTCCGCCAAGACTGCCTTGCTACACTTTATTTTTCTACAGTTACAGCTGCCGCCGGTGCCTGCAAGGGGCGATATAACGAGGGGTGGGTGTATTTGAATCAATCCTTAGACATTCTGGCGTGTGATTTGGTTAAAACCTCATCACATGACTAAACATAGATCCAGCTATGAACCCATGACAGGGCAAACTCCCTCAAATTGAGCTTCCTCTCCTCAAACAACAAAACAAAATGGCTGACAATTGCAAACACTAAAGTCATCATAAAAACTTTGTTTTCAGTGTTTTCTGACTTCCTAAAATTCAAAGAAATCCAACTTGCCGATGTAAACCAATACAACGCTCAGCAACTGAACGGACTCCTCTGTGCCGCAGTGAGAAAGCCAGACAGACAGTTCTACGCCAAAAAAGTTTAATATATCAAGACATATTTAGTACACAACCTTAACTCGCTTATTTTCTTGACTGATTCATAAAACAAATATGGCAGTCATATATTGCTTTCATGTTTCAGCACATATTATCTGATTAAATGAATAGGTCTAGTTTGTGAAACTCAGCTCTTCAGTTTCTAATTGTAAGCTTTTTTTTTTTTTTTTTCAGGTTAATGTACACCTAAGTGACGAGAACTGTGTTTTGGGGATCCCAGTTTTCAGGTTTGGGAAACATTTATAAGCTTCTGTATACCAATGTTAGTTTCATTCCCTTAGTCAGAAAAGAACATGTATACCTTTTAATACATTTTCTTTTCTGACTTATCCCTGGAAACCTGATGGTGATAAAGGATATCCTCACCAGAACACCTCACTTGAATTTGTCTGATTTTAATTAAACTGCACCTAGGCTTTTATGAGATGCTTTTCTGAATGCTGGGGGCATAGTTCATGGTCACCAACTTTATTATGACAGCAGCACCTGTAGTGTTATTTATATCTAGAGCCCTGTGTGTTTTGGAAGTACGAAATAAAATAAAATGCAACATATAAAACTATAAAAACGAAAAATCATTATAAAGCAAACATAGAATTACATTTTTAAATTGGGTGGTTTTATACAAAAAATATTTGCAATCATAGTTGCCAAGGCGTTTGTTTCTAAAATGCCTAAACCACGCATATCAATTAAAGAACATTGCAAAGAATTTGAGCATGAGGGGGTGTAGGCCTATGCAGCTGACGGTGGCAATAATAATGTGCAGATTTTGCAACTTTCGTCTGGAATGGGAGTCGAAAGATACCATCGTTAAGCATTAGCTGTTTATTCCTTTTGAGGAAAATATGGCTTGTTTGCTTGTATTTTGTATTAGTGTGCTAATTCTTTGCATTATTTCAAGTGGTGCAAACTTTGCACTGGGGCAAATGCTTTTTTGGTTTTAAATGGATTTGAATGAATGAATCTGCTTTGCTTTGTGTTTAAATACAGAGAAACTCCAAGCTTGTTGTACATTGGAGCCCTGCTTCAATGCAATGGGATTGATTTGAATGGGTAGATTGCTGTATGTGTAATTATTATGACAGCCCCACAATAGTAGAGCAGTATAAATATATATTTTTATTTTATCTTGTTGTATTTTTATCGAGCGCATCAGCATTTAATGAGAAATTATGATAGCTAAATTATTTTTCTGTGCTAGGTCTGTTTGTCAAAATGTAAAAAAATAAACGGATGTATATAGTTAAAACAGTTATATTTGAGTTATTTAATTAATGTGCATCTGTAATAAAATTAAATAAACATTTTTAGCGGATAAAAATAAAATGAAAAATTATAAAAAAAAATAACAAGAATTTCACTGGGCTCTATTATATCCCTGACAAGGGATGTATGTAACCTGCAAACTCTGTTTAGGGTCCTCATTCTGTTACACCCCACATGGTGAACCCCAAAACTGCCTTGATTTTGCACCACTGTTCACCAAACTTTTATCATACAATCCTAACCTCCAGTAGACGTTTTGGATTACTTTGGCCATAATCCAATAAAGTTGATTGTATACAAATTTTTTAACTTTTCAGGCTCTGTGTGATTATTGCTGTAGGCATGAAAAAAATATATATTATTGGATATTCAGTCATCTGTGCACTATAGTGTTGAGATCCTTCCGTCTGTCAAAGAGTTAAATAAGCACTAACCAAACATGCTGTTCCAGTGTATATCTAGTACTTCTGTGCCGTAACAAAACACAGTTCTTTAACAAAAGCTTCAACCTTAACTGACAGGAGAAGGCCCTTATTGTGCATCACGTAACAAAATCTAATATGCATTTATAGAACTAGACAAAACTATTCAATTAAGAGATGTGTACCTGGGTCCCCGAGTGGCTCATCCAGTTAAAGCGCTGCCGCTGGGAGCGCAGGATAAGTCACACAGCTTGGACGGTGCCAGTTCGCGTCCAGGCTGTGCAAAGAGGCCGAGCTTTGCTGGGGACCCCAAGGGGGGCGTCGCATTGGCTCTGACGCTCTCGGGGCGGGGGGTGGGAAACCGGCAGGGATTGCTTCCCATCATTGCACAACAGCGAACCCTACTGGTCAGACACCGAACACATTCAGCAGGGCTCGTCTGTTCTCCGGGATCGGTAGCCCGCCCACCTCTGCTCTCGATTGCTCAGTGTAAAAACGATTCTGGCTTTAGGCTTGTGAGATTGGAGGATGTTCACATGACCTCAGAACGCCGGTGCAGTGTGGGGACTCGCTGCGGTGAGGAGGGAAAAAAAACATAATCGAACACTCCAAATTGGGGGAAAAATAACTAAAAAATAATTGGTCACTCTAAATTTTAAAAAAAAAAAAAGAAAAGAGATGTGTACATTAAAACCAAATTATTCTTTATTCTTCAGGCTTCCTTTAGCTCATAGGACATATATTAAAACTACAGGACTTAGATCAACTATTGCGTGGGCTATGGTGTCTCTGGCTGATATCAAGGTATCAGTAACAACTCATACTTTCTTTAATATTGTTAGTATAAAGCTGAGGGAACACAAAGCCACTTTGTGGCTTGGAACTTGGTTTCAGGAGACAAGGTTTCAGTCCACTGCATGGCACACCAGGGGAGTTTGATAAAGCAAATGTGCCTCAAACTAGGTCTCCTGGAACCAGGTTTCAAGCTACTACTCTTGGAAAAGTGACTTTGTGTTCCCTCAGCTTCAGAAACATGCATATGCAGAGTTTTACTTGGTATCTTATAATACAGTGTTTGTTGTTATACAGGCTGGCACGACCTTGTTGGACCCAATGTGTGGGGTTGGCACCATTCTTTTAGAAGCAGCTGAAGATTGGCAGGTATGACTGATTGATGTAAAAGTAGTAAGTAGTACTGTGTCGTAAGTATGTTTACTTTGTCAGCACTTATCTGGCAAATTTCATACAGTATAAATGTTCATTATGAATAATTTAATTTTTTTTACCTCAAGCTCTGTACTACATTGAAGCCAGAGCAAAACCCTTTTTTTCTGAGAGGAATTAAGCTAGTAAAATACAGCTTGCACTAAGAAGGCGTTAATGTTGAGCACTGTGTGTCGTTCTAGTTTTATACTGTTAAAATCATTTAATTTACACTACCTGTCAAACGTTTTAGAACACCTACATTTTTCCAGTTTTTATTGAAATTTACTCAGTTTAATGTCTCAATGTACTCTGAAATTAAAGCATAGAGCAAATAAACAATTGGAGATAAAAAATATATCATGGAATCGTTTTGTTTAACAAAATTTAATCTAAATTTTTGACTCATCAAAGTAGCCACCTTTTGCAGATATAACAGCCGAACACACTCGGCTACAATGGAAATCAAATATTGTTTGGAAAGTTTGGTCAAATGTGTTGCACTTGTAGGTTGCTTTGCTTTCACCCTTCTGTCCAGTTCACCCAAACCAGCTCGATGGGGTTTAAGTCTGGAGACTGTGCTGGCCATTCCATGATTTGAAGCCTACCGTCTTGTTCTTTTCTTCTAAGGTAGTTCTGACATAGCCTGGAGGTATGTTTTGGGTCATTATCTTGCTGTAGGATGAACCCCTGACCAACTAGGTGTATACCAGAGGGTATTGCATGGCGCTGCAAAATGCTGTGGTAGCAGTTTTGGTTCAGGGTGCCACTCACTCTGTGCAAGTCGCCGACTCTGGATCCAGCAAAAGAGCCCCAGACCATCGCGCTTCCTCCATGTTTGACAGTTGGTGTCACACACCGAGGAACCATCCTTTTGCCTACTCGACGGCGTACAAAAACCCTGCGTGATGAACCAAAGATTTCAAATTTTGATTCATCGGTCCATAAGACCTTCTTCCAGTCTTCAGTAGTCCACTGGCGGTGCTTCATGGCCCAGGCAAGCCTCTTTTTCTTATTTTGCCATCTTAGCAATGGCTTTCTTACTGCCACTCGACCTGTCAAACCTGCAGCTCGAAGTCTTCTCTTCACAGTTGAAACTGAGACTTGCTTACTGCGACCAGTGTTAAGCTGTGCTTGAAGCTGTTGTCCTGTGAGCCGCCTATCACGCAAGCTGTTGACTCTCAGAAACTTGTCTTCTGATTCTGTTGTGGCTTTGGGTCTGCCAGACCTCTTCCTGTCAGAGTTTCCTCCAGTTTCCAAGTGCCTTTTGATGGTGTAGGAAACTGTACTCACTGACACCTTGGCTTTCTTTGCAATTTCTCTAAAGGAAAGACCTACACTTTTAAGGGTTATAATGGTCTGTCTGTCTTCCTTTGTTAATTGCCTTTTTCTCGCCATTATGAGAGCAATATACTACTTCCTGCAGTACAATATTGTCCAAATAATGCTTAAGAGGGTGTAGTAACACAGTCTGTTCCAACACTGCTTTTATACAGACAGAGGGTTTGTAAGTAATCAACAAAAGTTGGGACACCTGTAGGAATTGTTAGCATCAACTTTCAAGGCTTAATTTACTTCCATTGCTGCAGAACAGCTGTAAGTTGACCCATTACTTGTTCCCTGAAAAAGGCCTTTTTTGTATAACTCTGAAATGTACATTATTTTTAAGTTTTTGGTAACCTAATCTATTTTTTTTTAACCTCTGGCAGTTTACTGCTTACCTTTGTACCATTTCAGGTTATTCACTGGACTTGAACTGCTTAAATGTCAATAAAAACTGGAAAAATGGGGGTGTTCTAAAACTTTTGACCGGTAGTGTATATCCTGTTAGAATTTCATTTTATGTTGAATTTGACTTTATCTGCTATCTAGCAGGGTATAATCCTTTTAAACTACTTTAAATCGTTCTTATTTTCTTGCAGAGCTCAGCTAAAATTGTGCAGGATTTTTCTTCTTTCTGTATTTAAGATAAGGTTCCAAAGATAATGAAATTGAGAGCGAGGAGTGAATCCTGCAGTTTCAGCTGAGATCAGCTTCAACATGCACAGTATCTCTGTCTGACAAATAGACCTTCCTCTTTCCTCAAAAGTCAAACCGATTCTTATCCAGTTTAATTATATGAAGCTGTTTAAGCCGATGAAGGATGATCATATGATATATCACATACAAAACAGCCCAAGTTTGTTGCCCTCCCACTCTTTGGATGGGAGGAAGTAATTTGGTATCAGAAAGATACATTAGTGTGTATTGTTGTTGTTTTACTCAATTACAGGTATATATATATAATATAATATAATTTATTTATTTTATAACATTTTAGTTTTTTCAGTTGTGAATGTGATACTTTTCAAGTATAATGGGCAGGCATATCGGGTACTACAGTAAAAAAAAGATGGTGTTTCCAAGTTAATTAATTTTTGCGGTACAAGAGTTTACTACTTGTATGATATATCAGTCTTTCATAGCTAACTTCTTCACTTGTTGCCATTATATATTATTATCTTTACTATAGGTTTGGGACTCTTTTTTTTTGAGGGGGGAGTTGTTCATTGTGATCTCATGTTTACCACTTTGTGAAGCAATTCATTCAGGGAAAGCCAATAAGATTTGGCATCAAGTTCTGGTCCCTCTGTAATCCAGTAAGTTATAGCCTGAAGTTGTATTAAGGCAGAGAGCAGGAAGCAGAAGGTCACTCGGACCGTGTAAACATCTGCAGTAAAACACGGTACTGGCCAGTTGTTTGTCTCTGTCTGAATGGTGCTGTTGTAAATGCCAGCCTGTTGTATCAGCCGGTGGAAACTATACCCAATCTAGAATTTACTAGGCCATTGTTCTGTCACTTCTGGTGCTCCTCTGATTCTAAGAGCCAGAGCTGTTTGTGCCAGAAGAGAAAATGCAAACTGCAAGTGTATCTCAGGTGGTCTTCACATGTTTTGTGGATGGTCATACAAAATAAAGTTCATCACTGTTGAACGTCATTTTTGTGGTTTATAGAAAAAATACAAATGGGTACAGGTCATTATAAATATAGGTCTGTTTAAAAAAAAAAAAATCATAAAAAATATTCACTATTAATTATTTGACTCCACAGGGAACTATTACAAGATATATCCGATTTTAAAAAACAAGGTTATTGTTATTGTAAAGCTTTTTTTGCATGCAGACTTTGTTGATGTCTTCAAAAATATGTAAAATGGAAGTGTCTATGACCGTTTGATTTATGTTCAATTGTTAATCTGTTGAATGTTAAATTATTGTTATGCACTTTTTTAATTTACTTTTATATATTAAAAAAAAAAAAAATGTTATGTGAGATTTTATAACTGTGTTTTCTCCCATAATTTTCAGGGTGCGTTTTTTCTGGGGTTTGACATTAATGAATCACAACTGAAAAAAGCATACAATAATGTGCAGTTTGCAAATCTGACTGAGAAAATTGACCTAATCAGAGCATCAGTGATGGGTAAGATACAAATAGAATTGTTAATAGTCACTACCAGTTATATTCAGGACAACATGATTAACAAATTACATAACCATGTAAAATTTGGACTTGTTTGGTACTTGGCACTGCTTTGAAATTTGAATCCACATCTCTCACCAACCACCCTGGCGAGACCGGAAATCAGGTGGAGGTTAGGAAGAAGGAGGTAAACTCAAAGCATAGTAGAGACAGTAAAGAGAGTTTAAATGTACTTGGCTTGAATTTTTGGTAGCTGCCACTGGTAGAAGGTTGACATCAATAAGCGATACATCCTTAGGTCTTTTATCCAGTCTGCTTGACTTATGGTAATTTTCTCTGGATATTCACGAACTTGTCGAGTGATCTTTCCCACCCTGTACTATATAAATAAAGCAGATTATTTATTTTACACACTGTTTTATTTCACAGATATACCGCTCCCTTCAGCTAGTGTCGATGCAATAGTTTGCGACATTCCATTTGGGAGAAAATTCAACAGTGAAACCGATATGAGAACAATGCTGCCAGATATTCTAAAAGAAATGGAAAGGTAAATGGTTTTACTGTACATGAAGCTGCTACATACTGCCACGCTGTTGTTTTATATGTGATGGGAATATACTTTTGAAGCCATCAGTGCAAGTATTTCATATGTGCTGCTTTTTTTAACAGAAAAATGGAGTTTGAATTTTCTGACTGGCTGTTATTTTAAAATAGTGAACAGGTTCCTGACTAGATTTCTGGGGGTGCGTATCCCTGGCAACGAGGGTATGGTGGAGGGAGACATCAAACACTTTTTTATAGCTATATCTTTTTTAAAAAATTGTTAAGAACATTCTTTAACACCAGAACCTGTCAATCTTTATGTACACACATCACAATTACGATCGTATCTGTCTAGAGAACCGCTTATCCAGTGTTGATAAATTATAACAAGTTGGTGTGGATCATGATACTGATAGCTATTTACTGTTGTGGTGCCGTGTATGTGTCTAACATATTTGTTTACCTTACTGTTACCTGTTTTTTAGGGTGCTTTGTGTTGGCGGGAACCTCGTGCTGCTGCTAAGTCCTCAGCTCTCCGTGCACTTGAAGAAGTATTTCAATAAAGAATGTAAGGCAGCCAATAATGCTATTTCATCTTCTGAGCACGCGGAAGACGCAGGGACTTCTTCTCAAAATACGAATGTGAAGATGGTTCCATTCACTAGAGAAGCCACACTAAAGGAAAATTCTTTGTCCAAGCAATTTGCTTCTTTAATACCAAATGGCACATACAGAGTAAGCCTTGGGGCAACTGATGCACTCATACACAGGTACAAAAAGGTTTCTATCTGAATATCTTTTTACAAACACTGTGCATGTACACAATTAGATGTGGTTAGCTATTCAATTGTAACATTATTCTGCAAATAAATATTTTTTACCATTCTTTTTAATTCTGTTAGATTGAGTCCTGTTTTTTCCCGACAAACATGTGCATTGACAGCAAGGGTTCTCTTTCTGTTGATATTTATTCACTTTGATTCAATTGAAGCCACAACACTATGTGTTTCTGTTCTGTGTTCGCTTGGTGTGCAGGGTACTATCAATAAAGTGCTAAAGAATGCCCTTTCCACTTTTCAGTTCAGTAGTATAAGTTGTTCTCTAGTTACATGTATAAATAAGAAAATGACCAGTGATTACAGACTGGTCATTGGCCAACATGGTCTTTAATTTATTCATAATGGGTGTATCCAGGATACTGAGTGTATTGAATATCCACTATAACTTGCTGAAATGCACTAAATAATTTACATTACTGCTGTTTTCCCATCATCGGATTATACCTGCTTAGTATGATTACCCCCCCCCCAGTTTGATAGTCCCTTCCTTCAAATCCATTTCATTCGCCCAGGTCTATAACTAGCTTTGTAATCGGCTTTTAAACCTGCTTGATCCCAGAACTCCTTTTCCATCCTGCGCCATGACGTACACAGTTCAGCAGCCCTTTCACTGCCAGTGGCAATGCAGTACTTCAGTCTGCTCGTTGGGATTGTTCCATGTGTTCTTTCGATTTGGATCAAGGATAACAAAACATGTTTTAACCCTTAGATACCAGAACACATGTAGGCACTATGAGTTTTTATAATAGATCTATCAAAATTCTATACTGGTCTGTTTCCTTACTTTTTTAAAAAGTGGGTGCTTGTGGATTTAGTGCTCATGAAAGGAGAGATACAATTGCATTGGCTACAGTGAGTGCACCTCACAATCCTAGCCTGTTTCCTGGGCCAAAGTGCGGTGGTTTTGGGATCTCCCATAACAGTACTGGTGTTTGCACTAAGTAAGTACTTTAATACCTAGATGGTTTCATTAGTTAAATTACAAACATGGTGGGAACAAAGAGCTAGAATAGTCCATCAATCAGAACTTTGATTGTAGTGCTGAAATATAGAGGGAGACTTTCACTTGTGTTTGATAAAGTGAGTGATCCATCAGTTCAATAAATCAGTTTGGTAATAATGTAATGCTGTTGTTTTTTAATATACTTATTACGTCGATATATCACTTAGGTCAGCCTTTTTTTTTTTTTTTTTTTTACAGGGTCGTTTCTACCTAACTACAATTTCTGTGATAGCAGATTTCATCTGCTTAAGTTATCTAAAATCACAACAACCTAGTAAATGTGTGTGGTGTTTTACAATACCACAGTTAAATGTGTCTGTGCACGGAATCCAGGCTTTTTTACCACTTCAGCATCTTAAAGAAGTGCTAACCAAGGGTTAAAAATGTATTTGCGCTTATTAGGCTTCCAGGCCACAGGCTGGGAAGCCTATTGTTAAAGCTGGGGTGATTATTATTATTATTATTATTATTATTATTATTATTATTTTTCTTTCCACTAGAGTTGCTCGAAAACTCACCAGATTCGGTAGCTTGGTAGATGCTTATGGGAAGATGGAAAATGCTAAAGAACATATGTAATAAGTCACATGGTTTGGCCGCCATATTGGATTGAAAAAACATTTTGACTAAATGTAAAAATGTGTCTTTCGAAAATGACGTATTGCAGAGTGCTGATATTTGGTATAGTTGAGGGATAGTCCAAGATTAACTGGTGTTCGTAAGAAGCTGATAGGTTGTGTGGTATAGCGGCCATGCTGCATGACGTCAAAATCACATGGTACAGACGTCATAATCACAAACTACAAAGATATTTTCCCAAACCGCTAGTCCGTTTGAAACAAATCCAATGGCACATATGATTGTACTGTGGTTGTCTTTAAAGGGTGTTAAAGGGAAGTAGCTACAATAAAAAAAAAACATGGCGGCCACATTGGATACATCACCAACATACAAAACTGGCTACTAAAACCTTTGTCTCTGAAATCACTAGTCAGATTGAACCAAAAATTGGCACACATGATCCTAGTGTGGTTGTCTTTAAAGATTGTTTAAGCGAAGTTGCTACAATAAAAAAACACGTCGGCCACGTTGGATGACATCATCAACATACAAAACTGGCTCATAACTCATAATAGAGTGCAGATAGGGTCATGGTTACTATGGAACACATATAGTAAGCCATCTATGCTTTATCAAAAAATGCCATTGCCCGTGACCTTTGACCTCTCCTAAAGGTCAAATGTAAAACTGCTTTATAACTCATAATAGAGTGAACATACGGTCATGGTTACTATGTAAAAATGCCATTCTGCACTATTTGCTGGTCTTCTTTTTCAATTCGAATTTCTTTTTGCCCATATAACCATTATCTTACTGGTGGTCACTTAAGCTAAATGGTGCATTGTGTGCAATATACACATTTTTTTTCTTTTAAAATCTTAATCACAAGTGAAAGCCAACCACTGCTAATTTGATTAATTTTATATCCTTATATTAGTTTTCAGCACAAACAAATCTGAAGGAGTTTACTGAACCTGCTTTAACTCTCGTCCTGTAAACTTTATTACATGATTATAGAAACGCAAGCTTGGACTATTTTCATTCATATAATGTCTCTTTGTAAAACATTATTATAGTAATGAATGCTTTTTTAGCTGTCTAAATTCTGATGAATCTCAGTCTAGTTGCCGTCCTTTGTGATGTGTACTTATGAGACTTTGAAGGGGTCTCTGATTCCGAAGGAGACCTTCCAACACCTTGTAGCCTCCATGTCTAGCTGTGTTTTGAAGAAAAATCTGAACTAGTTTTCTACTTGTGATAACTGCTGGAGTAAAACTGAAGTACTAGGGTGGTATGCCTTTCTGAATGACAATATGTGTGAATTACCATAATTAACTGCAATTACATCTCTTACATTAATTAAATGAACTTTGCATTAATATGTTGTACTAAATTACTACTTTATTTGAGCTCTTCTGGAAAAAATTACAATGTTGAATAAAGTACAAGAAACTAATGTCAATTTGTTACGTAACTTTATTTGGTAACATGACGTCCACAGGTTTCACGGTGTACACAACACACACACTGAAGGAATACCACACATCAGGGTTGGCTGGATCAGGACACAAGAACAATAATCCCAAGAGCTCAGACACATATCACACTTTCCACACAAACTGAACAGTAGTAAGGTATAACTTCATTGCTTCCAATAGGAGATACAAGATAGTTTCATTGCATTTGTTTAAATAACACATTTAGATCTATGTTCAGTTTTTTCGGTACAATATTAAGAGACTGTTATGCTCAATCCACAGACAAAAAATTGAGAAAAAATAACAGTAAATCCCAGGCTTGTATGGACTGCCTTCCGCAGTTATGTTGTGTGTTATTCACAGTAATAAGGTCACCAGCTTTCAACAATCTAGTGCCACCTAGAGGTACAATTGAGGATCTACCATCCAATGAATTTCTGTTGCACTACAATACCCATTCCCACCAGCAGATGGCAGTATGGCATACCTGGAAATATAAAGCTGAAGACTGCTGGAGTAGAACTGAAGTACATTAGGTAAAGCATAAAAGAAGAAAGAGAGAAAAAATAGCTTTGGAAAATAGTTGCATTAAAAAACCAACAGAATATTGTAGTAACTCAGTCTTCCTGATAAATGTTCACACAGAAGAGTCCATGGTGGTCTTTGATTGTATAATCTTGGTCCTGCTGATGAAGGGGTATGTGGTACAAAGGCACCCCGAGGCCACAGTCAGGCCCAGGCTGCACCAGGCACAGAATATTGACCAGCTGTAGCCGTGCTCCACGTTGTTTGGAAGACCATAGATAAATGACGGGTTCCGGGACAGGTCGTACGAGATGCTTGCTGCATAGGTGCACAACGAAATTGTGCAAAATATACCTGAGAAAAAAGGTTCAATCAATTATTATTTCTTTTATGAGGCCTTTCTTATGAATTACCCAGCTGGTATATAAAACCTTAGTGCAGTTTCCATTAAGTGCCATTGTCCTCATTTGAGGTCAGGTTTTGTCAATTTTTGGAGCATTTTTAACTGGCTTCAACCCGTTATTTGAATTTTCTCTAACTCTATTGTTACGATAGTTTACTCTAATTTTGATGACTGCAAAAGTTATGTTTTAATGTAACTGTAAATTCTACAAATATTGCCCTTCAGATGCTTTTTCAGATACCTCAATACTTTTATGACACCTCAAAACTGATGCCTAAAAATTAGAAATTTCTTGGTGTTTTCCAACCCACACTGATCAATTTTCTATGTGTTGAGCTTCATAGCTGGTGTGAAATTTCACCAGTCTAATTACGGGCACGTCTAACTTGACTGTCCTCAAAATAAGATGCAACAGTTTGTAGCCAAAATGAAGGATTTAAAAATATATATCTATGAAGAAATATTTATTTAAAACATAAATACAGCTTGTGTTCTGATTTTTTTTAAAGAATGTTTTATTTGGTACTTAATGGGTTAAATCCACTTTACATTCACAGCCATCTTTTAACCATCTTTAGAGAGTCTCTTAAACCTGCAGACTTGCCAGTTCTGTCCAGTATACACCAATACTCGTCATTGCTGGAATTTCCAACATGCATAAGCTAATAGTCTGTTTGGGAAGTCATGCAGTTTGTCACAAATGTTCCTCTAGAACAGGGGTGGGCAACCTTGGTCCTGGAGGGCCGCTGTCCCTCCTGGTTTTTGTTCCCTGTACCCTAAATTACCTAATTGGACCAATTAAGTGCTTATTAGAAGCTTAATTGGTCCAATTAATGAATGTAGGATACAGCTGGAACAAAAACCAGGTGGGACACCAGCCCTCCAGAACCAGGATTGCCCACCCCTGCCCTAGAATATGGCGGAGGTCTGCTAGAGCCTGTAGTAGCACAACCAAAGGTGCATACCTGCCATGAGGAAGAGGAGCCCAGACACGTGTTGGGTGAGGCTTTCCTCCCAGAAGAAGCTGACAGTCGCCACGATGCACCCGCAGAGCAATACAGCAGCAGCCATGCCTAGAAACCCAGCGGTGATTCTTCGCAGATCTGGTGATGCAACATGGAAATACTGTACTTACACTGTAATTGGAATTCCTTTCACTATATTATTGTATTGTTATCAATCGCCATGACATACACATTTTTCTATGAGTGATAACTTGTTCATGTTTGCAAGTTAACAAAGGACAGGTCACCTCAACTGTAGAAGAATGTAATCTAGTAGGTATCTATTTATATTGTCTATTTATGGGACGTTCAGTCTTGCCCCATTTCAGAACAAGAGATGTCCAAATCCTGCACTGCACAAAAACACAAATTAAAATGTTATTTTTATTTTTGTATTAATCTGTGCAAACAAGCAGAGAAGGAGGTCATATTAATGGCAACTACTTATCAAAAAGCGGAAGGCGGTTAAGGGTTAAATGTATAAGGCATTTAAAAAGAATGTAGAGTATTTGACTTTAATAATGATCCCTGCTGAGAACTTCATGCTTCATTGAAAACCTACTTTCTGGAACAGACTTCAATTAAGAAAAATTAGGGCTTTATGCAAGAAAGTGTCTTACTAAATTGAACAATGTCAATAATGATGAGAAGCTGGTGTAAGCTTCGAAGTTGGCAGGTAGGCCCCTGTCTGTCTTTGCATTATTTTCACTCAGGGAGCTTAAAGGATGCCACACTTTGAACCGCTTTAAATAACAGGCACTGTCTATAGAGGGAATTGCTGTCTAAAATAATGACATTTAAATGTTATTTTGTGAGCGTTAAAAATGTGCACAGTTCAAACATTTGTTATTTCTTTATTTCTTTTGATCCATTCCAGTGACATTTCTAACACTAAATTAAGACATTAAGATGGCCATGTCTGTCAATACCGGCAATTGGAAAAAATACTATGAAATAAACATGCCAATTTCTAGGACTTATAATGGTTATATAAAGAAATTACATAATGTTGAGGTTACTTGCTCTGTTTAATAGGTACTTGAGTGATTGTCTTTTTAAATGCTGTAAAATTTCTCCAACCTCAGTTGGAATCCATAGGTTTGAATCAGTGTTTCCACCTCTTTATAACTATACAACACTTCCTTGTGTTTCCCTTTTTTTTTTTTTTTTTTTTACTTTTTCACAGGATCTATGTGAACTTTTGGCGCCTCGATTTGTCAATCTTAATTTGACGATTCGGGTTGAGGGTGAGGGTGAGGGTGTGGGGGGGTGGGGAGCCACAACCATGTTTTAACCTCCAGCGAGGCACCTCTGCGCTTGACTCGAAGCGCTCGCAAAGTGCACATCATTCATTAGTAAAAGTCACGTAACACCTTGGGACCATGCAAACCCCTAATGCTCTGCAAAACATAGTGCTTAGTTTTACTAAATACGATATTTTTTTTTAGACAAAAAGCAGTTTTTACTAAATACAATATTTTTAAAAATGCGTACGGACGATAAAATATATGTATTATAATAATGCTTTTTATATTTCCTTGGTCACCACAATGAGTTTAAGACTAGTGGCGTATGGATCAAAGTTGACTAAAAGTATGCTCTGGGTTCTCTTCAACTAGTATACATTTTTCGGCTTTTCATACTCAAAATCAAGATTCTGGGCCTCATTTTCGAGAACAATAGCTCAGGGGGCCCAGAGCTGGACAGCAGCCATTAACCAGGTCCGTAAAAAAATTGGCGGATGGAGCACAAGATTCTTAACAATGACGGGTAGAGTATTAATAACCAAGTCTATACTGTTCCCCATACTCTCTTATGTAGGAAAAATCTTTCTCCCAGACAGGACCACCAAAAAAGTGGTGGACCGCATTATCCATCGATTTATCTGGGGCAGCAAGATGGAGAGGGTAAAGCGAGCCACCATGAGCAAAGCCGACAAGAAGGGAGGTAAGGGGATCCCGGACGTTGTGCAGCTCACCCGAGTGCAGGGGCTCACGCAAACTATCAAGAACATCCAGGCCCTGGACAGGAAGGTATGTTACATGAATCGTTTCTATTTTGCCAGTTTCTATAGAACCTTAAGGGACACTATATATAAATTGGGCTTAGATAAAGCAAAATTGGCCTCCTGGGAATACAAGCCTGTAACTAAATATCTTGCCGGTTCCCAGGAAATTGAAAAAGTAGCTACTTTCTCCCTCACCCAAAACCAAAAAATCTGGGAGAATGTGTCTCACAGCTGCCTCAGTAATGTCCAGAAGGATATAGCATGGAACACCGTCCACAGTTTACTCCCCACTCCCCCACTTTTTTTAGAGAGCACTCCCCGGCCCTCACAAGCACTGGTTTTTTATAGATGGTTCTTTTTTTCCAGTCACTTTTAAAGCAGCATTTATTTTAAAAGAGTATTTTACTGAAGATTTCTGTGGAGATGAACTGTTATGGGTTTTCAGATAATTTGATGATCTACGTAAGGCATTAATTATGACATATTGTCAAGGTGCTCTCTCTCTCTCTCTCTCTCTCTCTCTCTCTCTCTCTCTCTCTCTCTCTCTCTCTCTCTCAATTCAATTCAAATTGGCTTTATTGGCATGACAATAAAAATAATTGTGTTGCCAAAGCACATACATGGCATAACCGACTCAAATATACAGACAAAGAATTTATTTTAATACTAACAGTATCCCTCCTCCCTCTATATTAATACAGTAAACAGAATCCCTCCCTTCCCCTCTATATCAAACAGTACCCCCTTCCCCCCTCTATATTAAACAGAATCCCCCTCCCTCCCTCTATTAAACAGAATCCCCCCTTCCTCAATTAAACAGAATACCCCCTCCCTCCCTCCCTCCCTCTCTATATTAAACAGAATCCCTCCATACAGCCTAATAAAATATACAAATATTATGGAACTGATTTTAGAATGTACTTACGCAAGAGGTGCCACTCATCCTGCTGAATAGTTCTGGTCAAATTAAAGGGAATGTTTCTTAGGCGAATAGGTTGTGAGAAATGGTACTTAATAGATGTGCACTGCTGTGCAATACCTAGGTAAAATGAGGAAACAAGCGATGTCATTTCTTAATACCCCAAAATATATTCATACGTTAGCACTACGGGGAAACAAAAGGCTTAATTTAATACAGTAGAACACAGGCTTTCTGAAATACAGATCTGGGAATAGTTTTCTTTACTATTGCAATATCTAACTTTATTCCTAAAACTGTTGTCCACAAGAACTGTAGTATAATAAATGGCCACAAGATGGCACACAGTCAGCAAGTTACAATCACAAGTCCTTTGACAAGCTATATAAATAGTCTACTAACACAATGACCCAGTTCAATTAACCTTTCAGCTTAACCTTGTAAGATATGGCGAGTGTTGGGTCTAGAAGAGCAATCGGGGTGTCTCAGTCTTCCACTGTCTGTTTCATCGCATCGATTACAAATATTTAGACATATTTGTAGGCCTACATTTCCATTGTTTACGCAGTCACAGAACGTGACCAGGACAAAAAAGGAAGGTAAAGAACACAATATCAGTTATTTACACAATCCTTTGACTTTCATTCGCTTTGAATCAATGTCTAGTTAATAGCCCATGGAAAGGGGCGGCAGCTCAATCAATGTCTGATTGATGCTGTCACTGTAAGATGTGGGTTCTGCTTCATGTTGTGGTACCAGATACCGTCTGAGAAAAGTGTAACTACTCCCCATTTTACTACTGTGTTTACTTGGTAATTTGGAAGAAAAGTACGATTTGTCATAGAACATTAACAATTCATTTCAAACTAAATTGCACAAAACATTTTAAATACTTATTTGATAGATATTTTTAAACCAAAGATTCACATAGTCTTAATGTTGAAGTGAAAAGACAGCAAAGGCATTCTGACATTGTGAAACGTGTCTCTACTTTTCTCGTTTTTATGTAGATATTTTGCTTGAGCGCTACATTTCTCGTGGGGACACATTTAAGTATAACACTGAAAGATACATTTTCCTTTATATATTAATTTAAATGTGTTAAGTTGCTTTCTGAAACATCCTTAAACGCTTAAAGGAAAAGTTAAGGTGACATTTAACTTAATTTGTTTTATGAAATCAATCGGCAATACAAAATATAGCCTAGTATTCTTGTTTCATACAAAAAATATTTTTTATAGTATACTTTTCATCAAATTAGTGACCGATCAATAAAGCAGAGACTGTACCTGTGTTAGAACAATGTGCAGTAAGCAAAAAGGTCGCCTTCGTTATCTTCGAACTTCCTCATGAAAGAGGTTCAAATTAAAAGAAGGGACCCTTTTTTGATCAGTCACTGGTCAAACAAAAATGAATGATAATGAACAGTTGTTGCATCTGAAGAAAAATACAGGATTGTTTATTTGATCTTATATAAGCAAGTAATCATAATTAAATCATGAAGTACCAATAATTATTGCTGAGTTTCTGGTTTTAAACAATTACATGGGACGTTAAATAAATGTAAGAATCCATATCTATGATGATAAACGTGGTGAACTTTTCTAATGTGCCGTTATGCAGAACTAACGGTAACTGACTTTATTACTTTAACCTTGCTCAAGGGTACAGCAGCAGTGTCCTCCACCGAGGATTGAACCCACGACCCTCCGGTCAAGAGTCCAGAGCCCTAACCACTACTCCACACTGCTGCCAAGCAGTCATATATTATAAATACTGTCTACAGCGTGAAATCTAAAGCCGAAGGGAAACCTACATGTTGCTAGAAAAATGTAGAAAGGTAGCCTATACTTTTTTGTAGAAAGTGAGGTACATGCTACAAGTTTCAAGCAACTGTATCAAAGGACTGTTGATTTTGTAGAAGCAACATTACATCATAGAATAAATCAGCCAATGAAAGTGATGTAAAAAGTCATGTGACTAGCTTCTTTGCTTGCGAAAAAAAAAGAAAAGGGTGATTATTTAGGTGGTATAGTATAGGCAAGTAAATAAGTCTTAATCGGTCCGTTCCTGGTAGATAATGACCAATTTGCCAGTAATGCCACAAGATGTAGTGGATCGGCATTAAGTCGACACAATTATTAATGGTGTATTCCTTGAAAATGAACCATTTTAAACAATGTTTTGTTGGCATTATATTCTATTAGAAACTACAAATAATAATAATAATAATAATAATAATAATAATAATAATAATAATAATAATAATAAGCCGGTTTGATACCGATGTTTACACATCAGAGCGTTCATTGCAACGGTATGTTGCGTTTAAGTTCTCAAGTTGTGTTTTCAGTGGTCATTTTTACTCAAATAAAGGCTTCATTTGATACAACTTTATAGTAATGCATAAAGCGAGTCCTACTTTTGGTTTAACGCCGTTTGAACATTGCAGTTCAGCAGACGTAACTTGTAAATATTGTTACACAGTTAACGTAATCTGATTTGTAGAAGAAAAAACAATCGTCACCAGGCATAATTCAGACATGCCAACAGCCCCTATATGGTCTGGACAGTCCCGATTTCCTAGCAAATATCCCGCGTCCCGATGCATAGGAAGAACGCCCCGATATTTACCAATAGGAATATATATATATATATATATATATATATATATATATATATATATATATATATATATATATATATATATATTCTGCACAGTAGAGTTAGTGAAAACCACACACTGTGCTGTTCGTGCGGTGACACGTCTGCTGATCACTAACTTATACGAAGGTAAGAACGCTTCATGTCTATTTTTACTGTCAGGTCGTGTCGTGTTGAGTTGGGGGGATACGTCTATTGTATGATGAGTGTTTTTTTTGCGTATGACCCCTCCCATGTGTATGATAAATGTTTATTTACTCTAATAAAAACAGAAAAAAAACATTCAAGCAAAAAAGCCAAAAAACAACATTTTTTAGAATATTTTCAAACTACTCTCTATACAACCAGCAAGATGAATTGTTGGATTGTTTTAACTAGACCAAAAAAAAAAAAAAAAAACCTGTATAGGTACAGATTAAATTTTGGTACAGGTAGCAGATTTTTTAGCAAAATGTGACGCTTATACATGTCATATTTTGCTACCGGTAGTAGCAAAAATTGACGTTAGATCGGTGTTATGACAATCGGTAGCTCGGATTGTCAGACTAGTCTGAAAAACTGCAATACCCCTCAGAATGAGCTACCCTGATTGAAGTAGGCGTATAGCAGAAGTTCATTCAAGGGCAGTAAACTATACCCTGAGAAGCTTGCAGTCTATAGTGTCTACATTTTTTTTTAACACAATATGCCTTTTTAAAGGATTTTTAAAACTATAAATCAGGTGATGCTTTGCGATGCGTCTGCGAGTTAAATACCGTGGATCAGAGGGGTGTACTATCTCATGGGATGTACTTTCTCATGCTACATCGGTTTTGGATAGCCCATACATGCTTTCCTATCTATTGTTAACAGCAATAGTGACCGTATTTGATACCTGTACAAAGTTATAAGCTAATACATTATACCGGTAACCGAAAATGGTAGCTCGGATTTATGGGCGTGTATATGAAATAAAGTAATATATATATATATATATATATATATATATATATATATATATATATATATATATATATATATATATATATCACGGCGCATGCGTACTTTGTGTAGGTAGCTCATCCTGATCCTGTCAGAACACCGGTACCGTAATAATGTTTGAAGAGAAAACCGTCTACAAATCGGTAGCTAACAGCAAGCTAGGATAAATACTTTACAGCATCTTGTGTTAAATAACTGGTTTTAAACAAAACTAACATAAAGGATCAATCAAGTTTATTAATATGACATAGTCCAGTAGTTGTAAAGTGCTGTTGAGGTGTCCGTTCACTACATCCAGTTTATCAATTTTCAACAAATATAAATTAACGACTGTGTTCTCCTTTGGGATCCGTTTAGACAACAGACAGCGACTTTCAAACGGGATATACCGATCAAGAACCTTAGCATTTTTAGTAAATCAATTTTCATTAACTTCGATTTTGTTTTTCCTCCTACCTTAATTTTAGTTCAAATAAATGAGCAGGGGAATTCTGACACCGTAAAATGCTTGAAAAGTTGAGATTGATCAAGCATTATTGATTAAAGTCCCTTCAACGACCTCCGTCGATTGTTGTTGAGATTTATAGCCTGTATGCACAAACTCCAGATATGGAGTCGCTCTATATATGTTATCAAACTGAAACATACCTACACATAATGCAGATTTAATACCGATGGGGGTTATTTGACGTTTCCCCCCATGCACAGCCGAATACAAAAGTAACCTTCTTACCCTTTGAAATTAGGTTATCAATATCTCGGTCAATGTCAAGATAGTAGCATTTCCTCCACAGTCCAGCATAGGTTGAGAACAATGGACGCCCGCATTCAGATTCCAGAACTCCCAGTCCTAAAATTGACCTCCAGTTTTCCAGCAGATCGTCCTCCATGCTCCCTGTGGGCACCGGGTTTAGGAAGCCCAAATTCCTCTGTGGGTTATTGGTGTCCCTGAGAGGCAGGTGATAAATGGGCACCACCCGGCTCTTTTGATCATTGGATTCGCTCCCGTGGTGCTCACAGTTCTCCTTGTGCTTCCTGGTGTCGGTCTCATACCAGTGGTCAGTGAATATAGCGGTGATCAGCAATATCAAAGAACAGAGGCTCATTGACAAGGTGATTGCCGTGATTAGAGCCTGCTTCTCCATATTTCGCTCATTAGTGCTGCATTGGCTCTCTCGCAGTCAGGGGGACAGCAGCACGCCTCGTCTTTCCGCTTCTGTTGCTCTAATAACCAACATCCCCTGCTGGATACATGTTTGCGACGATGTTCCCTAAATTATGTACTCGGGTGATGTGATCTCCTTTGTCATTTGCCCACGACTTGCCTCCGCGGTGGCAAATTGTTTGAGCATGCACGTTGATGTGACTCCAGACAGGCGCATTTTTGTATCCGTTAACAAAATACAGACATCCTAAAGTGGATCCAGCTTGCTTGGACTTTTCGACAATCTGAGTGCAAATATATTGGCAGCTCTAGCGCTCTGTCTTCCATCGCCTCTGACTGGTAACGTCCCAGACGACAAGAAATGGATTTTTCAGCACCTCACATATAAATAGCCTCAAAAAGTAGATATGAATATAAATTCATGCATTTGTATGTGTGTGTAAGTTTTATAAATATTATATATATATATATATATATATATATATATATATATATATATATATATATATACACACACACACACATAATATATATATATTATATATATATATATATTACACACACACACACACATTATATAATATATATATATATATATATATACACACACACAGTTGTATATATATATATATATATATATATATATATATATATATATACATACACGTATATATACATTCTGGAATTCTGTTTAAAAGACTACTTGTTTGTTTTTTTTATCAACTTCTTAAAGCACTGTTTTTTTGTATTCAGTCGATGAAGGACATGTAGTCCGAAACGTCCTGATAATTGATTTGTAATCAATTATTCTACCTTTTAAGTACTTGAAATAGCCTTTTCTGTTTTTTCTTATTGATCATTTTGGTAGACAGCAGTTTTCCTTTTTCTCAAACTATATATATATATATGTGTATGTTTGATTAAGGTATGTACAGTTGTGTCATGCTGGGGGGGAGCACCCTCCTCCCCCCCCCCCCCCATCTCTTGGGCAGGAAGAGCACTGCTTCTATACTTCACGTGAAGAATATTGAACTGTTTTGCTCCTATTAATATATGAAGATAGATATACATGTGTATAACCCATACAAATAAGCAAAGAATACAATAGCCGTAAGAAACCCTTGAGAGGTAAATAATGAAAAAGTTTGAATTTAGCATGCCTGGTCTAGAATAATGAGTTAGAGTGAAGGGAACCTGTATCAATAGATAACACTATGTAACACAATTTTTGTTCCTGGGTAGTAAGTGTTATTTCCTAATTGCTTACGCATCAAAAGTATAGAAAATGGCTATTATTCCCCACAAACTTTGCTTTTGTGACCAGGACAGTGATATTTTGAAATTTACCTATTTCCAATGAGGAAACGGGCGAATTTGTGTCTTTTCGTTCACATAAAGTCAGAAAAAAACAACATATGAATCCAAATTAACACGTATTTATACTGAAATAATACAAAAATGACTACAAAAGATTTAGAAGTGAGTAGTTTTTCGAGATTTACGATTATACTGTAAATCACTTTCACGAGTCAGCCCCCAAATGTAGTCTCCCATCATGTTCTCGTTATACTGTCCTTCACTGACAGCTCATCCAGGAGCCTCAAAGCTGTGCTGCTCCATAATGGTAACAAGTACCCGTCTCTTCCCCTGGCTCACTTGGTGCACCTCAAAGAGGATTACAACAGCATCAAGACCTTGCTGGACGCCTTGAGGTATGATGAGTACGGCTGGGACCCCTGGAAGGTGCTGATGCCACCACTGCACATCAAATTGGGCCTTATGAAACAATTTGTCAGAGCTCTAGATAAGGAGTCGGCAGCCTTCAAGTACCTTCAAGACTTCTTCCCTAAGCTGTCTGAGGCAAAGGTCAAAGCCGGTGTCTTCGTCGGACCACAGATAAAGATCCTGGAGTGCAATGAATTCCCCAAGAAGCTCACTAGTAAGGAGCAAGCGGCTTGGAACATCTTTGTCGCAGTGGTTCGGGGCTTCCTGGGCAATCACAAGGCCGAAAACTATGTGGAGCTGGTTGAGACTCTGGTGAAGAACTACGGCACAATGGGCTGTAGGATGTCCCTCAAAGTCCATATCCTTGATGCTCATCTTGATAAATTCAAGGAGAACATGGGAGCGTACTCGGAGGAGCAAGGCGAGCGCTTCCACCAGGATATACTGGACTTTGAACGCCGCTACCAAGGACAGTATAACGAGAACATGATGGGAGACTACATTTGGGGGCTGATTCGTGAAAGTGATTTATAGTATAATCGTAAATCTCGAAAAACTACTCACTTCTAAAACTTTTGTAGTCATTTTTGTATTACTTTAGTATAAATACATGTTAATTTGGATTCATATGTTGTTTTTTCTGACTTTATGTGAACGAAAAGACACAAATTCGCCTGTTTTCTCATTGGAAATAGGTAAATTTCAAAATATCACTGTCCTGGTCACAAAAGCAAAGTTTGTGGGGAATAATAGCCATTTTCTATACTTTTGAGGCATAAGCAATTAGGAAATAACACTTACTACCCAGGAACCAAAAAAAAAAAAAAAATTGTTACACGGTGTAATAGTGACCCCTCACTTCTAAATATAGCCCTACACCCCTGGGTATGTATTTATTTCTGCTTGAACTCGGTGCTATACACCACAGCAGGGGTCTCCAACCCTGGTCCTGGAGAGCTACTGTGGCTGCTGGTTTTCGTTTCATCCAATCTCTCAGTTACTTAATTGAACCAATTATTGGCTTAATTAGTCAATATATTTAGCCACAGATGATGTAAAGACACCTATAAAACCTGCTGGATAGGGGCTCTGCAGGATCAGGGTTGGACACCCCTGCTCCACTGATGCATAGTTCACATACACTAGTCTCTGTAAGTCGCCTTGGATAAAGGTGTCTGCTAAATAAACAAATAATAATAATAATAATCTATGAACACATTTTAAGCATCAGCCCCTCGGAGACTAGAGAAACATAACTGTCTGTGTTTGTCAATAGGAGACCCGCTCGCTGTGAGTTTTGCTTTCTGTTGGTTGGTAGACTTACTGCTTCAGGCAACAATAAAGTTACACTTCTTTGTTTTTACTCTAGCTGAATTCAATGGTTTTTTACATCATTGCTCCTCCAGTTCTACCCCCCATATCCAGTAATTGTAGCCAAAGGGGATAGGCTACACAAGGTTCCTATTCAATCTGATGGCATGTGAATAATAATTAATGCTTATTAGAAATGATTTCACTCATTGCGTCAGTAAAAACCAGGCAGGAGTCTTTATAGGCAAACATTTGAGTTAGCATCCCTCTTCTTGACAGAACCTGCTCAGATATTCCTGGAAACTGCTACTGCAGGCCTCACAGGAAACAAACTGTTTAATACAGTGCCTATGCAATGGCCAGTTTTCTAGCTGTTTTCAAGATCTGTGGTGAACATCATTTCTTTGCCATGGAATTCACTACAGAAGGATTGGAATTGGAGAGTTGTGTTTCTGTCTCAGAAGGCAATGTCATATTATGAAGAATTTGTTTTTGCTGTGTAATAGTATGTTTTACCTGTTCTTGTACTGAAATGTATTGGAGTGCATGTGTAAATTAGAGATGAGAGAATGAGCATAAACTATGTTTGACTGCTATTTTGACCAGGGCTGTCTCGGAAGAACTTTTTGTGTCAGTAAGATTAATATATAATTTATTGTTCCTGGTACTTATTTTGAATGTTGGTTTTACCTGACAAATTGTCAGTCTCCAGTTTGGTGTTTTATGCTGGTTCTAGCTATCTTTATCATTATTACAAATTTTAACCCAATTCCAGTTATTCTTACAGATTTGTATCATGGAGGGGAAACAAACAAATAAATCCCAAAGCACACCTTTGCTGTTGTTGCATTACCTGTAATGTAAGGAAAATGCGCATTCTTTTTTTTTTTTTTTTTGGCTACCTCCCTTGATGACATAATACTTGAATGTCCCCTAATCGATCAGATCTTCTGATTGATCCTTGATGATGGCCATAGCTCCTAGTACTTTGCAGTCTGTGAATCTTGCTACACAGGGAACCACTGACTCTCTGAATTATTACTATTTATTTCTTAGCAGACGCCCTTATCCAGGGCGACTGACAATTGTTACAAGATATCACATTATTTTTTACATACAATTACCCATTTATACAGTTGGGTTTTTACTGGAGCAATCTAGGTAAAGTACCTTGCTCAAGGGTACAGCAGCAGTGTCCCCTACCAGGGATTGAACCCACAACCCTCCGGTTAAGAGTCCAGAGCCCTAACCACTACTCCACACTGATCGAGATTTTTGCATTGGCTGATATTTTTTTGCCCCACGTAGTTAACCAATTAATTTGGGGGGGGATTCAATCTCTATCCCCCCCCCCCCCTCTACCAGTGACACATAATATTGTCACTGGTAGAAAGTAACAGCACTCTACTGGAGGCCTTCTCTCAGAAAATAGGAACAGCTCAATATGAATTTTTAAATGTATTGCTGTGTTTTAGAGTGAATATAAGAGGCATGGAAAACAGGACAACATAATGGAGAAAACTGCAATATGCATCACACATTTTTTGCAAATGTTATTCATATGATATGCAAATGTATTCCAACTGTTGATATTTCTATATACAGGATGATTCATCATGAACCACGCGCCACAGTCAGGATGCTGTCATGTGACCTGGTTTTGGCCAGTCTGGATGCTTTTCATGGAAGCCCCCCTGCTGTATTACAAACATGACCATAATGTAGGTTGTATTTTGTCTTGGCAAAAAAATGCTAAATTTCACGATTAAAAAATAGTATTGTCACATTCAAAATCTATCATTTTTCTCTACTGTTCACAAATATTTAAATGTTTACCTGAACAGTAAATGCTAAATTACAGAATATTTTATGTCCACAGTCTATTTTCAAAAATGATCAAAAAAACAAATAAAAATAAAAACAGACATGTGAAATGGCTCCTTGTACTGGACAGAGCGATCTTTACAGAAGTATTTCCGATCTTTGATGCAGCTGGTGACTTTTTCGTTGAAGTTATTTTAAAGAAATGGTGCAGCTCTATGCAGTGTGTTCAATCATTTACCAGAAGCAAACTAAACCGGCTGCCTGGTTATTAAATGTGTAATGTAGTACGACAGTTAAGGAAATATTTGCTGTATTTGTTTTTAAGTGCTAAAAAATATGTACCAGTATATTGAGATAACTGTTTATATATTTGATATATTATTATATACTAAATAATTAAATATAAAGCTATATTTTATAATATCCGTTTCAAAGTTGCAGTAGTCAAACATATTTAGTTAAATGTGTTGTATTTAATTAAAAGTGCTATGATTTTTTTTATTTATTACTGAATTATTTTGAAAGATTTTATCATTGGAGCATGGGTATAGCATACAAAATTACAATTAAATTTTAGTGTGGATCAGTATATTATTTCTAAAATAAGAGTTTTTTATGTTTAATTCTAGTCAAGGGGAAATTACAGAGAGTTCTTGTGGTACTTAAGATGAGTGAAGGCATGATCATTTATCTAAATTTGAAACTGTAAACCCATGAAAATATATGTCTTGGCAACTTAAGATTTTTTTTTTTTTTTTTTTTTTTAAATAAAATGTTACTATGGTATACCATTGTGTAGTAAAACATAAGAAAAGTATAGTAAACTGCAAAATGACTATGGCAAACCTTCATAAAGGTCAGTTAGTTTAAACCACCACTGTAAATTATAAAAGGATTCTCATTCTGTTTTGAGCAGTACTCGGCAGCAGCAGTAAGTTTAGGTCTAGACTGTAAACACTAGATCACACTAGATCACTAGCCACACAGTTTAAGCAAGATTTATATTGAGGGACAAAACAGTGACAAGATCAAAGAATCCCATTTGTCTTAATAACCCCTATACACTCAAACAACTCAATCAGAAATAATGGGCAGTTTTTACAAAGTCTTTTAACCCATATGGAAAAATATATATATAATTCATATATGTGTACTATAGTAGGTTCCATATAAGGTTTTGTTGTATGAACCATATAAGCATTGTAGTACAATTACGGCCACTTTCTTATGAGACAACGCTTTTAAAACACATATACTGTATATATAAGCAAACTTGTAAAAATCATATATGCACTGTAGTGCAAATATGGACAGTAATTTGTCTTATACAAAACTGTATTGTACTCATATGCAAACTCATATGAACCATATATGCATTATGGTACAAATACGTTCACTTATTTGAAAACTTATTAAAAGGCACACACTTTACATATATGTTTCATACAGTATAAGCAAACTTGTATAACCCATATATGTACTGCAGTGCAAATAAGGCCAGTTTCTTATAATTTCACTTCTACAAGACAGTACTGTTTACATATGTGCCTCATACACACAAACCTATGTGAACCATAGAAGTATTGTGATGAGACAGGGGCATATGGATAGCCCTTATAAAAAGAGAAAGAAGACAGACTGTCACGTTCAATGAATGCTCGGGCAGTTTATTATTGCAGAGCCCAAAAGCTGTCTGCTTGAACACACACACACATATATATATATATATATATATATATATATATATATATATATATATATATATATATATATATATATATATATGTCACAGAATCGCCCCCACCACGGTTCGTTGCCCCTTTAAAAACACTGACCCAGGCACAGAAATGGATTTTTAATGAAAAATGAAAAAAAAAAGACTTTTACTTTCTTTTAAAAATCCTTGGCAACCTAGAGAGTTTAATTACAACATGCAGCCACTGGAAGTATGTGCTATGCAAAAATGTCACTACAAGTAAAAAGGAATACCGTTAAATACTAAGTGAGTGATACCAGTCATAATGTGAAAAGATGGAAGAATTAGGAACACATTTTAAGCAGAAAAGCATACAGTATTCAGTACATAATGTTGCTATACACTTATTCATTGATATTAGGTACATATTTGAAGTAATATTCATTTTTAGTTTTGAGAAATCTACAGTACCAGGTTTTAGAAGTCGTCACAACTGGTATGCAGAAAAGGGTGTTTTTTTGTGAGGTAAATTTTTAATAACTTGTTGTGTAGTTTAATAGTTTGTTGTGTCTTCTGATAATTTAAAGCAATGGCAAAACTATGTGACTTCTATTATCACAAATGAGCTTTTTATTTTGCTACACATGTAATTGCTATTGAAGCTTGTGGGTGACCTGGAGATGACATAAGAGGTGTCACTATTCAACTTTTGGCATAATGGCCTTAATGGTGAACAGGTCTTGGGAAAACTGCAACAAAAATCAATCATGTAGCACAGATTTTAACATTACAAATTGGTAAGGGCATTGGTAAAATAGAGTAACAAAATATGCATCCAAAAAAAGCTCTATAAACTTATGCCACCAAAGAAAAGAACTGTGCAAATAACTAACTTTACCAAACAAACATTTGCAAGCAACGCAAACGCAGATTCAAAATGCATTTGGCCTTAAAGTGGATTGCAGCTCGTCCTCATTGAGACACGGTATCATACTATTCTATTTGGAATGTCACTTGTTAAAGAGCTTGGTGGCCTCAGCTGACAATTAGCAATAGGCCTGTTTAACACACATACTTTTTGCAGCAGTACCAGATTAGAATGACTATTTAAAGGGTGAACAAAAAGAAAATGTTTTCCTCTTATCCATCAACCATTTTGACTTTCTGTTGAATATAAATTGATGCACAAAGCCCCCTGCATCCCCTATTACAATTATTATTATTATTATTATTATTATTATTATTATTATTATTATTATTATTATTATTATAACTATTTCTTTACACCCTTATAATTTACCAAATATGTATTTGTTTTACAGACATTATTTTTACTTTGGCTATAGTGAAACCTACTTTTTCTGCTTCCACAGTAAAGATTATCTTCCTATAAAAGAAGCATTAAGACCCAGTCGTCCTATGTGCGGCACAGACAAGAACCTGTGGGAGGAGCTATGAAAAAGTCACCTGTCAGTCAGTTTCATCATCCATAACAATGGTGGCATCGGCTACAGCTGTGTATTATGGAATCTAATAATGTAACTGAGCATAGATTTAATGAATCAGCAGGGTCACAGGGGAGTTTTCACGAAATAAGATGCATACATCATTTGAAGAAATCTGAACACAAACTGTATTTATGTAATTTGAGACATTCTAAATCAATATTTATTCACAGGAAAAAAATGTAAATCCTTCGTTTTGGCTACAAACTGCTGCATCCTATTCTGAGGACAGTCAAGTTAGACATGCCCATAAATTATGAGACCACTGAAATTTCACACCGGCTATGAAGCTCAATGTGCAGCTCATGAACTTTGTCATCACTGTAGGCTTCAGTTTCTTATTTTATATTGAGACATCATAAAAGCATCTGAAGGGCAATATTTGCAGAATTAAGTTACATTTAGACTTAACTTTTGTGGTTAACAAAGGTAGAGTAAGTTATCATAACAAAATAGTTAAAGAGAAAATAAAAATAATGGGTAGATGCCAGTTAAAAATGCTCCAAAAAATTACAAAATAGAAAAGAGGACAATGGCATGAATGCGTTAATAGCGTTTGATGTACTGACCCTCTAGCAAGGGCTATATTAAAAGAAACAATGTCCTTTGTTGGTGTCCAGATGTACTGCAGACGAGCTGGGCACGCTTGCTTTTTAAATTCGTGTGGATTGAGGGGGTCGCTGACATTCATGAAACAGTTACTTTGAGGTATGTTAAATAAGGTGCTACCAGGACCAGGATCGACATGTGTTCTCCCAGCACAAACAAAAAAGCCCTGCTACTTGACTGCATATGAAACCGGGTTCATAGCTCTGTATAGCAAACGTCTGGCTCCTTGGGACTGCCTCTGCCCTGTTTGAGGACAGTGGGAGTTTACCTTCTAAAGTGGGAGATTGTTAGGAAATGCGTTCACATTGTATAAGCACATCCTGGAAACGGGCATTTTGCATTCACAGCAAAAACAGGTGGAGTTGGTTGTTATTTCAGGTTCGGCATTTTAAAATATATGAGACCGTTTTCACAAGTTTACAACAGTTTTCTCTTTTAAAAAGAAAATTCAGGGTAATGTTACACAGCTTGCAAAAAAAAAAAAAAAAACAGGATGTTAATGTAAGAGTTCCTATATAACACATGACTTATTTACTGATAGTTGCTTAAGGTGCAAACTAAGCACTTTGCCACATGCTTTGTGAATATGGTCCATACTGTACTGTGTGTATATATTTCTTCCCACACTTACCCCATAACATTGATCTTCTGACACATGACTAGTCACATGGTGCCTAAGTTCTATATCTAATAAAAGTTGCACGCAAATCTGCAGTGTAGGCAAATGCAGCATATTTTGCCGTGGTTTTAAATACAGGAGGCCACTTTCCAATGCTGCTATAGCCTTCCACAGCACAACAATGACACTTTGAAAGTGGTGACATTTAAAAATGCTTAATGCAACATTTAACTCTTGCCAGGGGGCATATTTCAAATAGGTTGGAAACGTTTTCTCCATAGCAGCACTCCATATAGCTTACTGACTGTGTTTTAACTTATTATAAAAAAAAAAACAAATATAAATAATTATAAAAAAAGCTGGATAATCTATTTTCCAACTGCCTATATTCCTTAATTTATCAAGAGGAAGCTCTGGACGCTTGGAATTACTTAGTATTGCAGTGGTGCGTAGCAGCGCTGAGGTCTCTTCCGAGCATTCTCTCCTAGTTCTCCCACTGGAGAATGTAAAATCACCGTGCGCACGCGCGCTCTGCAGTGGAAGCCATGTTAAAGTTATAGTGAAGTGAGGCTGTGATTTTCTGACGTATGTTTGTTTGTTTCTGCCTGCCTAAAAACAAAGTACTCGGCGTTTCTTAACGTAAATATCGGAATCAGAACCGGGAGTTCTAATGATGAATTCTAGTTTTGACCTGTCCAGGAGGAATCCACAGGAAGATTTCGAGCTGATTCAAAGAATAGGAAGCGGCACCTATGGAGATGTCTACAAGGTAAACATTAATAGAAAACGCATAAGAACACCGCATACGTATTGAGCAGGAACAAAAGCTTATTATTGACAAAACGGTGTCAATATTACTAAGATGCATAAGTTAGTGGGAATGGTTAGCTAGCACACGGAGGGTTGTATTCACGGAGAAACGTAATTAATATATTCATGGAAAGAAAATGCCCAAACAAGAGAATGGGATGTTTTCGCTTCTGTATATTGAGGTTAATCCAAGCCCACGTACATGAAATTCACACCGTGTTGTAATATTTGTACTCACATTTGTCTCCTTGTACTATGTTTAGCTTTATCGTTTCCAAAGACCTCATCAATAAAGATTGTGGTTATCCACAACAAAGTAGGCCATAACCATCCTTGGTATAGCCAATCTAATTTAGTTATGTTGAGTAAAAAAAAAAAAAAAAAAACGCAACCGATACGAATCTGTTCTTTTTTTTCTGTCTCAAGTGCTTTATTTGGGAATATATGTTTAACCCGGTAGTTGTCTTATGTAGTAGTTTTTATTTTTTCTTCTGATGTACAACAACAACACTATACAGACAGTGATCGGAATGCAAAATTCCGCAATGGATCAGCCTAGTACTGCAGCTCTTGACTGAGATCCAACGATTCAATACATATTTTTGTATGACGACATGAAACAAAAATCTCAAAGATGTATATATATCTTTTCTCAACAGTAGGGATTTATTTCGACACCCATATTTACCAAGCACAGTCTGAGTCTCTAACCATTTTCCAAATTGTTTGTTCTATATTACTTTTCTTCACGTAACGTTCTCTATCCGTCCAGCTTTAAACTATTGTGTTTTTGGAAGTTGTAATACTATTACACGTTTATTCCTATCTTGAGCCCTTCTCGTTTCTTCATACTTCACTTGTTTTCTCCATTTGTTCACTTTCCAATCACACTGGAAGGGTTCTGGGTTGCATTCTATTAAACGTGTCCAGTTCTGGAACTAAGATGCTGTGGTCATTTCCCACTTTTAGGAAATTCTCAGACCTATATAATTTACACACAACTACAGTAACTTTAAAAAAGTTTATGCAGCTTTTTGGATATCCTTAGCTCTTTTCACACTGGCATTCCTACCCTGGTCCCGACCTGGGTTCTGGCTACCGGGGTCACAGGCCTGCATAGTGTGAAACCACGTACTTGGGTCATACCCGGCTTGCAGTGACCCACCTCAGGATGTGGGTCAACATGCTTTGACCTGGGTCAAGCAAGAAAAAAATGCATGACTGCTGTTTGTTCCTAAACTGTGTAATAATAATATACTAAAAGTATTGTTTTATGAATAATGTTTTGAGAAGTTTAATAATTTATATAATCTTGAAACTTTTGCAGACTTCTGTACATCAGTCAGGTTTAGAAAATTACACGTCCTGAGTTTCAGAATTATGTGACTACAGTTCTGCTTTGATCTGAATGCACAGCGGGAGTGTGTGAGGTGAGAGTCTTTACGTCTATGATCAGGCCTTGTTCATACAGGTATAGGGGAGGAACAATTTATTTAACAGGGACCTGATTGCTTCTGGCCTCTGATCATTTAAATAATATACAGTCAAACCTGCTCATGCGACCACCTTTGTTTAGCGACCACCTGGGTCTAAGTGACCCGTTTAAATTCCTGCCAATTATATTTGTGCATTTATTTAACTGTATTAAGCGACCACCTGTCTAACATGACCAGCAACCACAATTCTCTTACCCAGCAACAGACTCAAACCTGTATTAAGCACCCTTACACAGGAAGAAAATATGGTTTTAAATGGTAGGTCCTAAATTCAAAGGAATACGGTCACCATTTTAGCGGTCATTTATCCGTAATCAATAAAACAACAGCGCTCTCTTGTAAAGGAAGAGAGAAAACATGGAGAAACAAAAGGTCCTCCCTAGATGACAGAATTAAAGTTATTAAACTTGTAAAGACAGTAAGTGCCAGAAAAACTGCTGAAAAATTTGACACTAGAAAGACGCAGCATTTTGAAACGGAAAGAACTAGGGCTTGAAGTTTTAGGTTTTTATTTTTGTTCACTTGACCGTGTTTTGAGCCGATTCAATATCTTAATTAAACTGTTAATTACTAAACAAAGTCACTTTTTTACCTTGATGTCCTGATTGACTTTCTGATTCTGTTTCACCTTTTTCATTATTTGAGCACAAGAGCAAGCAATGACATTAATCACTTCCCCCAGATACTACTGTAACTTGCATTTCGTTCTCGCACTTGCAGAGAACTAGGTAGCTTCCAATGTGTCCGTTTCGTGTTGTGGTGTTCTTACCCGGTAATTTAACAGAACATAATTAGGATGTAGCGGCTTAAGACTTAAAGGCAAACCATTAAAAGGAAAATAAACACTGAAAAATATCTTATGCTTATGCTGGCATTGGTTTCGGGATGCAATGTACCTGAAAGACAGGCATTGAAAATTGCAAAGGATTTAAATAATTTTGTGTGACCTGAGACAGGCAAGCATTCATTACTTAATTAATTTGTTTTGTAAATGCATTATCTAAATTAATGTTATTAAATTACATACTTCTTTTTGTTCATAGTACATCATCTGGCTTTTACAGTGTATGTAAGACATACATAATTACAGGAAAGCATGTCAAAGACAAATAGAAAATTCATAATTTATGGGCCCTCTTTTAAGAAACCATCTGTGTTAAGAGGCCACTATTAGACTGTCCCTTGAGTGGTCTCTTAATACAGGTTCGACTATAGTTAATTAAGGAGAGTCCTAAAATCTAGGACTGGGTGCAGCCTCTGTTTAATAAATTGTTCAACACCCTTTTCAAAACATAAATCATTTGATTCATAATAAGGTTTTAAAAAACAATTGTGAATAGATTCTTATTCATGCAGTGATATATGTGATCAGTTCAGTGCAGATTTAGCAGGGGTCTGATTGCACAGATTTGTGCACCTGGCCATAGCAGTAATAAACAAGAGTTCTGAAACACAAGACTGGGTGCAGGATGAGTTTAATTTTCTAAACCTTATACTAACATGTACATCTCAGTGTTCGTGCCATTGCGCCAATGACCCCCTGAAATAAAAAAATTTCCTGCGGAATTTCTCTTAACGCGCCCGTGTGTCCCCTCCCCAGACGCAATACCAATAAACAGTATTAGAAATCACACACTTAAGGATTAGACACACACATATCTTTACAGTGAAAATAACTTATTTTTGTTAAGTATAACATTCAACCCCCCCGTCTCCCTGTCTAGAAAATGGTTTGGTCCAGGATCAACCATAACGTGACAAAACTATTTATTAAAAACAAATGTACATCCTGTAAAGCTTGTACCACTAGCATTTAAGTGTCCGCAGGGCTTGAATTTCAGCACGGGATCGCGGGAGTCGCACATTTTCTAAGTTGCTCCTGCATATCTGCTACTTTCAGTGCGGGAAAATCCTGCAGAGATATTTTAAGACACCAAGCTATTGTATTTTTCACCCAGTTTAGAATGCCTGAAATGCTACAACAATCTCTAAGGAAGTGGGTGTCAGTGATGAAAGCACTATGAGCCGCATTCTGAGTAGTTCAGGTTAAAATAAATAAATAAAAGTATGCTGGATATTTTAAGTTCCGCGAGACTTTATTCTTTCATACGTGATTCTCGGCCGCTATCTTTAAGCATTATAGAAACTCAGTACACTGCAGTAAGTAAACAGTTTTGAAAAAAACATGATATTAAGTCTATCTAGGTGTTGTTTTGTAAGCGGTGACTTTCGCTTTAACTCTTAAATCTCAGTCCCATTCATTTTGGGGCGCCAGCGCACCGAAGGTTACGCGCATATTACTCAGGCATCGTAAAAGCCACCTACCTGATTCATGACTTGTTTAAAAGTACAGACTTGGGGCTTTCCAAAGACGTATTCAGTGTGTGTATGCGGTACTCCTAGCCGGAACTATGACTGCCTAGTTCACAGGTTAGGTTTTGTTTTAAGTCTATTGCTCCGTGATAGCTAGACTGAAAGGGCCGGTATCGTTGGAAAGCTTAGAAGCTGAAGAAATGGAGCGCTGGTTTAAAAGAAAAGCACCTTTTTCTTCTGCTGCATGCAAAACCTTGGTCAGGCAATGGAGAGTGCTCTGTCTCACAATGATGTTCCTGTTCCTGAAGACTTGTGTGAAGAAATGTATCCATTTCCCTGTTTTGCATTGCATCCGTGTTTGTCGAATAATGCGTGAGACTGAGTTCGCTCTTGTGTCCAGAAACTGAAATAATGTGCTTGTCTTCAACTCCAGCATCACTTTACATGGAATCTGAAAAAGCCTTGGCTGTTCTGGTTGAAGTTTGGAAACGTACAGCTCATAGCTTTTTATAGGACAATTTTTGAAATTTGGCTGTGAGTACATTCGTATATCAGGTATTGGGACTGTCTCAAGACCACCTTGGTGATTTTTGGTCTGTAATGCTGATGTTTAAGTGACATATTCACGGCCAATCAGTAAGTTCAGCAAAGTTATTTTTACAGAGAGTAGCGGTGTCTACGAAAAAACCTGTACTCGAACCATACTTTAAGAGCAAGTTAGATGTTTTTTCACGGAGTTGTAGACGTATACAGTTTCTTCAGATCGGTTTTTGAAATTGGCTTTTTATGATTTACATAATTTAAGCCACGACAAGCTGCATGTTTAGATTGTAGATTTAGGTGTTTGTTTGCCTGACGGAATTCAGAATCTTTAGCGATATCAGGATTTTTATTCCAGGGGTGTTGCTAAAGGTAACGGTTAATCCAGTGCTCGAGTCCCCCCCAAAAATGTGCCGGAACACACTATGATTTCAACAACAGTTAAAAGCTAATGAATTAATGAGTGTTCAGATGTTTACAAAAACAGCAATACACGTACATATGTTGCAGTCTAAAGGTTTATTTAAAAATGAGTATTTTTCTGATAGCCCCAAACCTGAGTGTTACACTGTATATAACGTCACTCTGGAAAGCACATCGGACAGCAGTACTGGTGTTATATACAAGTACATTAAATGTAAAACTGATTCAAACAAAGTGAAGCACTGTTTTTTATTTGTATGCATGTATCAGTTCATTGCTTTCACGTTTTTTTAAATGTTAAAAAAAGGGAAAAATATAAACTGAATAAAGTACTGAAAACAAGATTCAACACTATTCTCCAAACAGCAGGCTGGTTTCCATAGTGCTGTTGGTCCTACAGTTTTACACTTACATTTGTGTGGCTCTATCCCCTAAAACGTAAAAAGTCTTTACTTAAAAAAATAAAAATAAAAAATTGTTCAAAATTGAAGATTACATAACATGGCTAGGCAAAGGTCTGAATGCAGATACCAACAATTACTTGGCACGAAACCCCAGACCCACAAGCAGATAAGAACTTGAAGCATATGTGGAAGCAAAATAACGGTCAGCACATACTAGCATAGAAACAAAAATGATATCCCTCTTCCCACAGTATATAATGAGTAAAAGTTAAATACATTAATATTCTTTTTTTTTAAGTTTGCTTTTGTAATTTTTATATTGTGTATATAAATCAGTGGTCACGAACCCTAAATAAATGTTACTTTTCTTAACTTTCATTCTTCATGAATTTATATAACAAACATGCACCGTACAGTGCTAAAGTGTACATACTGTAACAGTTACATCCCTGTTGCTGTTTTTATGTATTTATTGTTAATAAATACAGTATTGTAGTACACTTGTGGAAATCTAACTTACCTGTCAAGTTGTTTTTATGCTTCTTGTTCATGACAGAAAAGTAGGACAGTATCCCACTCCGCTTTTTATCAGACATAACTATCAGTGGTGTAGTGGGAAATAAAAGTTTGGAGTTGAACAGATAGATTGAACCAAAAAACATGAACAGATTGATTGTTATTGTCTTTTCCAATGAGCATGCAGAGAGGCTGACATACTGAAGAAAATACCCCCCTAAATTTTGGGAGGGGGCCACACTGACCCGCAATCTGTAAGTCCTGAAGCAAACACTGCATCTATGTCCATTTTTATTTGTCAGTATTATTCCTAAACTATTTAGTCTGGCCTATACTTGGGTAGTATCTACAGTAATATAAAGGTGTACACTATTTGCAATCAGCACTATTTGCAATCACATTAAAATGTTTCCTTTCTAAGAGATATGTGATAACTACAGTGAACAAGGGGTGGGGCGGGGCTGGAGATGCAGTACTGAGTGTCCTGTTGATATGCAGTGCCTTTTAAACCTGTTTTACTGTGAATAAAATTACTTTTAAACAGCACGTGTAAAATAAACAGCCAGTGTGAAAACAAATTAGACCTGATGTGCCTGACAGGCGCTAAATAAATGGACCGCAAAAGGTAAATCATATTTGTTTAATGTGTGCAAGCCTATTGCATAAGGAACGCTTTTTAAACTACTATAACCAGGCTGGTACTCCGTGTATATTTTTTACTTTTAAAGTTGTTAGATAATGGAAGGCAAGAGACAAGAGATCCATATTTTATAAACTAAGAGGATTAGCCTGTGGTTTTAAAAAATAAATAAATAAATAAATAAAATGATAATGATAATACAAAACTAGAGAGAGGCATTTTGCAGAACGAGGCTCATCTGAAAATTAAGTGACTTTTTCCGTTGGAGAGATCTGTCTCATGATAATAAAGCACATTATTAGAAGTATGTTATGTATAAATGTGACAGCTCGAATGATTCTTGGTGTTAGATCTCCCTCCCGACCTGCGAGGCAGCTGCATAAAGGGAACAGAATACCCTGCATTAAATGGCACGACAGTTTATTCCCAGGGTTAGGTGGAAGTTGGCCATCTAGTAAGGTATACAAAGTCAATGACCTGTATGGGAAACGGCGTGGCATCCGCGGATTGGAGGAGCGGATGCACTCGTTGACCAAGGGGTCATTTGTGACGTTCTAAAAAAGGGACATAGTGATGTGATCTGTTCCTTTTGTGAATGGTTAAAATAAATGACCAGAAAGAGAACCTGTGTTGTGAAACATGAGTGTTTTGTTTGTTTTTGTTTGTCGTTAATAATACTGTGTATAATTATTTGGACGGCTAACACGATCCGGAGCTGTCGCCAAAGGCCAGCACTAAACCCGGATCAACAACACTGCACTTTATTTTCACTAAAGAACGGTATTCACCACGAGCACTAGAGCACGCACTGTGGACTGGTGTTTGTGTATGTGTTGCGTGTGGGTGAACTAAAAACGGGACTGTTATTATTTCAGGGCCAACCCGCGGATTACAAATAAGCAATACATGCCGCTGTATTGCTTCATTACCATTGTTATTATTTACTTTTGTTTTGCCATCAGGCCATTGGATTTAAAAAAACATTAAACAACATTGCACCTGGATTATAGTTGTCTGTCTGTTCATTGATCACCTGCACTCTGTTAACCACTTTGCCACAATAAAATAGCCATGTGATAAGTGAGTGAACATCGTGCATAAACAATTTCTTGAGTTCCGCAAGCCTGCATAGGTTTCAATACATGTTTAAAATAGTAGCAGGTTTTGGGGGAAATAACTGCTGTACTATACCTCAGCAATTCTGGACATTAGGCCTGAAATAAAATGTTTTGGAAAAATATTTGATTTTACAGTTTTGTTTTGTTTTTCAAAACTGTAAAATAAGAGGCAATACCTTTATTTGCCCTTGCCATATGGCTTTTGACAAATTGTCTTGTCCTTTGCTAGTGCAGTCTGCACAAATGGGCAACACAGTTTTCAAGCTCTGCATGAGCATTTGTGCCGTAGTTGCTCCATGTCTTCCACAGTAGGTGCATACGTCTGGCTTGCCCAACTTTGAGGAGTAGTAAGCAGTCTCCACTGGGTCTCGCCAGTTGAGAGACAGATGCGTTTCCACTTCCCATAAAGAATGTGGCCAGGAGGTACAAAAGGAGCTCCGCAGGTGTACTCCGCCTCAGAAAGGACACATGCTGCTGCTGCTGCTGCTGCTGTCTCCAGGTGTCCTGTGACACTATGCTTAGTGTATAGTACTCTGGCTTTGCAACACGCTTCACATGAGATGGTCATGCCGGCATTTTGGGCAGGGAAGAGGGATGTGTTCTTCCATTGCTCTTCCTGCATGAAAAATAAACAAAAGTTTAAAGCCATTTAATGTTTACAAAAATGCTGTCTGACTGACTACTTTTTCACAAACAATCAAATTGAAACCGTATATTCAGATAGTGAAAGGAGTGAAAATTGCAAACATCTTTTCTTCAGCAAGGAAGAAGTCTATTGATGTGCTTGGTTTCACTGATGTATTACTTTTTAAATGTTTTCCTCATTGATGGACAGTCTGTGTCAGTTGTCTGTGTACCCATCACTTCTGACAGGTGGAGGTAGTGATCACCACTGGCATCAAGGACAGGGTCAATAATCCACTGCATTTGTTATGCAGTGAGTTCTGGGTCACTGCAGCAGGATTGGTCAGCACAGACTCTGCATGTGCCTGGAAAATTACATTTCGGGACTATGTATTTGTATAGCCAGGATTGGTTTCAGTGCATTAGAAGCCACTTCTGGAGTCAGTCGACTCCATGTCCCCTTCTTTCCATATTTGGATACATCTGCAGAGGCTTCCATGCATGTGCGTGTTTTCATTTTATGGAAAACTGACAATGCAGTGTCATGGTCAGCTACAGACAAGAGAAGACTCTGCTTGATTTTTAGTATGATTAATTGTGACATGTGCCAAAGAGTTTGTCATCCTGCCTGCAGGAAAATATCAGTTTAATATTTTAAATATATTTATAAAACAATGTACATATTTAAAATTTGTGTTCTGAAATTAGCAAAAGGAGTGCCAAAAATAATAGATGTAGAAGTTGTGCATAAAATGGAAACGCTACCAAAAGAAGAAAAAACATTTTAATAAATATTGGGTTGAATTTGTTTTTACATTACCCAGAGTTATTGACTATTAGCTGTCTAAAACCCTTCATGAGGTTACAATTGGATTTTGTTCTCCATATAGGCAGAATAGAAAACAGTAATATCAAGTGAAAGTGATGTATTCTATACACATTTAGATGTCTACATAGATGTCACTCATTTCAGAACACATCCATCTTTCTTTGTACTGTACTGTAATTATCATAATAATAAAAACAATATTGTAGCATGGCTGACCTTGAAAAAACCAACATGGCCACATTTTAATAAAACAACAAAATCTTTAGTTTCCTAGGCATGCTGTGCTGTTTCATGATGCACACTACTTGCATACTCAGCTTGGAATTTAAGAAAACGGGTCTGTAAAAATCTAAATTAACACTTTTAAAGGTATTTGTTTTAATTCTATATTGAAAAGTTATATGCCAAGACATTCTCTCTGTGTGTGCCAATAATGTGCATCATGAAACAGCACAGCATGTCTAGGAAACATTTAGCTTTGAGCCTGTAGTTTTACAAAAGAATATAAAAAGTCCTATTACAGCAAATAAGCAGAGCAGTGCCGATGCAATGGTTAAAGATAAGTGTGCTACGACGAGGACTTCATGAGCTGTGGAGCAAAACAGAAAAAGATTACCGGTATTTGTTTAACATTTCCATTTTAGTGGAAAGGCTCTGTGAAATGATCAGAGACTGGTGGAAGGCGATATATGCCAAATATAAAGAATATCTAAACAAAGTTACTTCAGTAACTTAAAATAGTATACAGTAGTACAAGTAACTGCAGTAGGGTTACGTAATTTTCAATGTACAGAATGCTATATAGATAGGATTCCCCACACAAAAGTGTCCAGGTTGTTATATGTCCTTATAACATTTATGGTACAAGGGGAAATAATAAAAACAAATACATGCAAAAATGATTATTGGTATTACGTGAACGAAAGAGGCTATAAAAAAACATTCTTGTAGCTTTGTCTAACTTGACCAGTACATAACTGACTCACTGCCCTATTTGTATAGCTATTAAGAAAAGAAAGAGGAGTCAACGTCTAGTATTGTTCATTTTGTAAACGCTTTGTCAGTGAGATGAGAAAATGTGGAGATTTTGTGGAATATTAAATGCTGCTTGAAAAAGGCGTTTAACACAACAGATGCATTTTTAAACCTTTTCCCGCAGTTGCGTTGTTGAATTATTTTATTTTGTCCGTTGAAATTTGAAAATAAAGAAAAAAAAATTAGCTCGAGGTTGGGGGGAGGGGGGGGGAATTTGGAGGGTGGGTGGGTCGGGTATAAGGCTCCTCTAAAAGCCAATACAGTCCCTCAGTACCAACCTCCTGCTGAACCTTCAACCTTCCCCACACTTCCAGCATCCCCTTAAACATCGGTAGAACAGATAGAATAAGTTTTAGGGAATTCATTAAAGTTATTTTGTCAAAACCCAGATCCTGTACCTTTTGAAATAAACTAAAATCTATAGCTCTCCATGGGAGAGACCCTGAATTAAACAGCAGCCTCTGTAGAGACTGGAGTCTGAAAGCTGCAACTCTGCTACTGACATCCACCAAACCCTGCCCCCCCCTCCTCCACAGGCAGAAACAGCACACTGCTTTACCCAGTGAATACCATCCCAGAAGAAATCTATTTAAAGACTTTGGATCTCCTTAACCAGGGACTGTGGGGTGGGATGGGGTGGGGTGGGGTCAACGCATCTGAATTTATGCCATAACATTGAAACAACCAGATTATTATTAACTAAGATCTAAAGGATAGTTTAGTTATAAGCCAGCACCAATTTTGAAGCCTGCCTCGTACCTGCTCAATAATCCCATCCCAATTCTAATTTGCCACCCCCTCCCCTCCCAAAACCACACCCAGATACTTAAACTCTTGCTGATTCCACTACAGACCTGCAGGTAAATCCAGTGGCCTAACACCTACCCAATCCCCCATTAAAAAAGCATTGCTTTTAGCCCAATTAACTTTCGCAGAAGACACCCTTTCAAACAGTTTCTGGCAATCATCTATAATAACTGATGTTATCTGCATAAGCCGCCACTTTCACAGGCTCCATAGGCACATTTGGAATAATCAGACCAGTCAGTAAAGTGCGTATATATAAGAGGGGTTCAATTGAGAGAGAATAAAGCATTCCAGATAAGGGGCAACCCTGATGAATGCCCCTCAGCACTGGAGAGGGAGAGCTAAGGCTGCATTAAGTTTCAATACATGTTACTATAAAGCAACTGAATGTGTCCCACAAACTTAGGACCAAACCCAAATGCCATAACTGCATTATACAAATACTTCTAGTCAGCTCTATCAAATGCTTTCTCTTCATCTAAAGAAATAAGACCTGCTTTGAAACCAAAAAGTCTGGAGGCGTCTAAAAGATCTCGGACTAAAAATATATTATCAAAAAGTGACCTGTTGGACACACAATCTGTTTGTTCTGGACGCACAACAGTATTCAGTACAGTACCTAAGCGGATTGTCAAGGCTTTAGACAGTATTTTATAGTCTGAACACAAGATTTACAAGGCGCCAATTCTTTATATTGCACAAGTCTCCCTTCTTTAGCATTAACGTTAAGACTGCACGACGACAGCTCAGAGGCAGCTCATGTGCTCTCATACTCTCGGTAAAGGCCTCCAGCAGATCTTGTCCAATCTGTGGCCAAACAGTCTTAAAAAAGTCAACAGACACTCCATCAATTCCTGGTGCCTTTCCCATATTTAATCCATCCAGAGCCTCAGAGAGCTCTCGCAATATCAGCTCTCTTTCAAGCGACTCCTTGTCCTTTTCCTGAACCTGAGGCAGATCCTGGAGGAATTGCTAGGCCTTCTCCGACTCATTCACCACCTAAGCCATGAACAGGTCTGACTAGAAAGCCACTGTCAACCTCTGGATCTCCCGAGGCTCATACAACAGTTGTCCCGTTTCTGTCCGCAAACAGTGCATCATTTTGCCCTGAGCATTTTTCTTTTCCAGGACAAAGAAATACTTTCTAGGTGCATCCATCTGGGCAAGATTCTGAAATCGTGACCATACCAGCGCCCCCTGTACTTGTGTGTCCAACAAATCAGCAAACAGCCTCTGTAGTTCCCACTGTATCACACTCAACCCTCACATTTTCCACTGAAAGCCCCGCTTCCGTATCACTCTCAACCACATCATTTTCAGCAGCAGATCTTTTGCAATTCTTTGCAGTGTGCCCTTCACGACCACAAACATAACATTTCATTTGTTCAGAAGATGCAAAAACTATATAGTCTCTGCCATCGACACGAAACCTGAAGGCAATATTCAGTTCGGTATCTAGACTATTTAGCAACATATACAACTGTTGTCTAAATGAAATTGCATGTCTTGGGTCTTGAGCTTTACATCCCAACTGAATCATTGTGATTTCTGACATTGCTTTGCCATGGTGGCTCAGTTCGTTAATCAGCAGCTTGTTCTTTAAATAAGGTTGTACATTTGAAATTGTAACTTTTCTCACAGGAACAGCAAGAGGCAAGACTGAAACCAAAACCCCTTCAGTGACTAACCCCTCCTGAACAACTTGATGCACTAGCTCTTCTCTACTTAAATACAACCACTGCCTTGTTCATTCGAGAAGACGATTTTGTATTCTTCCCTCCTACAACTTTTGCCAATTCAGTGACACATTTCTCCACACTAACGATGGAATCAACAATGATTTTTACACCGTTTCCTAGTTAGCTTATCAAAAGAGGAATCGTGTCCTCTTGGGACTCCCTTTCCTGGGACCGTAATGGCTAAATCAGCTGACAAAAGTCAGCTTTTTGTTAAACACACCCATTAGCTCAACAAGTCAAAACCTTTAGAAAGAGTTGAAAAGAAAGAAAAAAAGGGAAAAAACCTTCACTCACACAAGCCACACTCACTCCCTCCAGCTTTATCCACAAGCAAGTATAATATATAGCTTTTATGCTCTCTTTGTTTCTGCTAATACATTCACGGTATTTGCTATAAACGAAACTGTGGTAATGCTGTTCAGGTCACGGATAAAGTGTGACAGTCGTTGAAGTGTGTAAAGAGTTAACCACATACTGTATTTTCTCAAATACAGTAGTTCAGCTGTTTTTTGTGTACAGTTCAGTTAATGCAGCAAACAGTAAAGTCTGTGCTTGAGGTAAGTGATCTTTGAAACAATGGTAAAGCAGAGGGATCAGAAATGATCAGTAATACAGACTGACTACAGGATCTTTTGAATGCTGTATTAGTACTTTAATTAATATGCAAGTTAATTGATTTCTGATCACTCAGCTGATGGCCTGTACTGTTAATCATGTGAATTCTGGATTAAAATGATACAATGTGTTTGTCTTGGTCTTCATGCAATAGATTGTACTTTTTTAAACCTTCCAAAGATTACTTGACCAGTTGCATTATTTTTTTTATAATTGCTTTTAAGGGCCAATTCAACAATTGGTTTGTTTGGGTAGATTATACAATATATGAGTGCAGCTGGTTTTAAATTTACTGTATGGTGCTCCAAAATGTGGAATCAACCCAGCAAAAATAAACTAGTATGGAAGGGAATGTGAATTCAAAAGTAAATGAGCTTCACTTTCAAAAACCTGTGTTTATAAATGTTAGCAGTCTGCATTTTAAGTTTCAAATCTTCCCTTTTTTTAATGAGGTGAATGAAACTTGAATATTAGGAGCAATGTTGAGGTTTTTTGACGCGAGTTATGTTTTCAATCTATTGAGATCATTTTAATTTGCCATGCATTGTTGTCAATAAAAGTAAGTGTTATGCTTAATAACAAAGTGGAATCGGGGGCTCTCGCCAGCTACTGTATTAAAGAGGGTTATATATTTGTCTTTACAGTCTCACTCTCTTGCTCCAAGTGCTTTCTAAGTAATGTAAAGTTAACATTATTATTATTATTATTATTTGTTTATTTAGCAGACGCCTTTTTCCAAGGTGACTTACAGAGACTAGGGTGTGTGAACTATGCATCAGCTGCAGAGTCACTTACAATTACATCTCACCCGAAAGACGGAGCACAAGGAGGTTAAGTGACTTGCTCAGGGTCACACAATGAGTCAGTGGCTGAGGTGGGATTTGAACCGGGGACCTCCTGGTTACAAGCCCTTTTCTTTAACCACTGGACCACACATCACTCCTTATGTTATGTTGGCAAGGTGTCCTGTGAATAAAAGGCTCTTTCAGGGAAGTGTTTCTGGTACATTTTGTGATGTGTATGTTGCTGCTGTACTTCAGCCACACGGTGTGTAACATGTTGCAGAATAAACTCTGTTTAGATAAAAGTGCAAGTCTCTGCATTCTTTGATTTTGCAGTAACTGTTTTAGTGTTCTCTTTTATTTATTCAGCTTTGGCTTTTGACTTTTTCCCTTCTTTGTGAGGCACTACAGATTTAGAAACATGTTATAGTCCTGCACCCAGTCCTTGGTTTCAAAACTCCCTCCGAGTTTGTTATTTAAATGATCGGGAGTCAGAAGTTTGAGTGACCACAAAAATGCAATGTGAAAGAAGAATAAAAAAGTTCCAATCAACAAAGTTATGTGTTCATTTTTACCGTGGGTGAAACCATGGTTAACATTATAACAAAATAATCTCCGTGGCAGATTAAATTAGCATTTTATATAGGCACTGAATAAACGTAATATCCTGTTAGGTCATTGCCTGTTACTTTATAACGGGCAATGACCTAACAGGTATAAACTTCAGTCTTCTATTGGGAAGCTCTATTAGCAATGGTTTTCCACTTTATGAAAAAATGTACGTGTTTAAAAAAAAAAAAAACTAAAAAAAACTAATACCGGTAATTCTGTACGTGTTCACTCAGGGTCGGTCATATACTTAAGCGTAAGGGATCAGTAAAATGCTACTGCATAAAAAAATAGTAGAAAATTAAAAGTTTTGGGTAGCAAAATGCTACCAAATACATGTTAACGTTGAGCCTTGGCATACAGTATCTATATAAAAATCACTACATAACATTTTCAGGAATTTGGGTATTGTTTAAGCCAAGTATTTCAGAATGACGTGCTTGCCTTTTTACTGTCCCATGAGATTCTGGCTTGCTCAAGCAGCACAATGTGTTGTTGTTCCAGATGGCTTTCCATAGAGATCACTATGTGGGCGCACATAATTTGGTTTGTTTACTTTTTGCTGTCTAAAACCTTTAAATAGAGGCTCTTCTGGTGAGACGGTAAGTAGGCCTAAGTGCAAGGTATTTTTGTCATTTGTAGCGAATACGGACATCTGATATTTAGATCCGCATACATGTCAAAAAATATTTGTTACAATATTCTGATGTTTGTCCTGAAAACAAGTTCCAGTGTATTTAAAGGTCATTGCCACCGACAATAAAATTCAAATAAAATTGGTAAGAAAGCGCAACACTGTGTAAAAGACACAGTTTTCTTTATTTCTTACATATAAAAAGAGAACTCTGCCATTCGGACAGCTTCAAATACTCCAATTATAAGGAATCTCTCAATTGTCATATATAACAAAATAGCACAGAAATACTTTCCTTGAAGCAGACTTTTTATAACTAGGCCAGATGTTTTTTTACATACAGGGATATCTTAGAAGTGCCCTAAAAATGTGAGCAAAGAATGAAAAAATAAAGCACTGTTGTGAAAGCTGATTCACATGGGTACTTCAAGAAATGGCTTGATAAGGTTCTTGCTTGGATCAGTAAACAACCAAATGAGCAAGATGGGCCAAGTTGACCTCCTCTTGTTTAACATTTCTTATGTTCTTAAAAAGTAACATACAACCTAACACCTCCATGAATCTACAGTGCCTTGCATAAGTATTCACCCCCCATGGACTTTTCCACATTTTGTAGTGTTACAACCTGGAATTAAAATGGATTTAATTGAGATTTTTACCATTTGATTTACACAACATACTTAACACTTTGAAGGTGCAAAATATTTTTTAAGTTAATTAAACAAAAAAAAAAAAAGACATTCGTTGGTTGCATAAGTATTCACCCCCATGAGTCAATACTTGGTAGAAGCACCTTTGGCAGCAATTACAGCTGTTAGTATTTTTGGGTAAATCTCTACCAGCTTTGCACATCTGGATCCTGCAATTTTTGCCCATTCTTCTTGGCAAAATTGCTCAAGCTCTGTCAAGTTGGATGGGGAAGGTTGGTGAACAGCAGTTTTCAAGTCTTGCCACAGATTCTCAATTGAATTGAGGTCTGGGCTTTGACTGGGTCATTCCAAGACATTCAGGTTCTTGTTTTCAAACCACTCCAGTGTAGCTTTGGCTGTGTGTTTAGGGTCATTGTCCTGCTGGAAGGTGAACCTCTGCCCCAGTCCCAGGTCTCTTGCAGACTGAAACAGGTTCTCCTCTAGAATGTCCCTGTATTTGGCTCCATCCGTCTTGCCCTCAATCCTGACCAGTTTCCCAGTCCCTGCAGATGAAAAGCATCCCCATAACATGATGCTGCCACCACCATGCTTCACTGTGGGGATGGTGTTCTCAGGGTGATGAGCAGTGTTGGCTTTGCGCCACACATAGCGTTTTGCGCGAAGGCCAAAAAGTTCAAGTTTGGTCTCATCAGACCAGAGAACCTTTTTCCACATGTTTGCTGTGTCTTCCACATGCCTTTTGGCAAAATCCAAACTGGATTTGATATGTTTTTTTTTTTCAGCAATGGCTTTCTTCTCGCCACTCTTCCATAAAGCCCAGCTTTGTGGAGCGTCCGGGTTATAGTTGTCCCATGGACGGTTTCTCCCATCTCAACTGTGAATCTCTCCAGCTCCTTCAGAGTAACCATTGGCCTCTTGGTTGCTTCTCTGACTAATGCCCTCCTTACCTGGTCACTGAGTTTTGGTGGACGGCCTTCTCTAGGCAGAGTCGTGGTTGTGCCATATTCTTTCCATTTTTTAATAATGGATTTAACGGTGCTCCGGGGGATGTTCAAAGGTTGGGATATTTTTTTATAACCCAACCCTGATTGGTGCTTCTCCAGAACTTTGTCTCGGACTTGTTTTGATAGCTCCTTGGTCTTCATGATGCTGTTTGTTTAGATATGCTCTAACGAACTCTGGGGCCTTCCAGAAACAAGTGTATTTAATCTGAGATCATGTGACACTTTAATTGCACACAGGTGGACTCCATTCAACTAATTATGTGACTTCTGAAGGCAATTGGTTGCACCAGAGCTTATTTAGGGGTGTCACAGCAAAGGGGGGGAATACTTATGCAATCAATACTTTTCAGTTTTTTATTTGTAAATAATTTTGAAAAATATGTAGATTTTTTTCCCCACTTCGACATTATGGACTATTTTGTGTAGATCAGTGACAAAAAATCTGAATTAAATCCATTGTAATTCCAGGTTGTAACACTACAAAATGTGGAAAAGTCCAAAGGGGGTGAATACTTATGCAAGGCACTGTATACTGTTAAAATATTTATAAAGTAAAAGAAGTAAACACAAAGTATAATGCTAAACTAGGCTAGCCTAATTGATTCATGGGTACTGTAAAACATTAAACGCAGTAATGTGTTACATTAGAGAACACACACAAACATTATATTCCTTATTTTTAAACAATGTGCGTTCATTTTACATTACCACTTCCAAATAATTTAATAAAATTAGTTTAGCGGATAAAAAAAAACGTATTTCTGGCAAAGAAGTGCTTTATTAAAAAAGCTGCTAACATACGCAATTCGATAGTGAAAAATTCAAATTTAAGCATTATATTTAATGCTACATTTCTAAAACAAACAGGCCACTAATGTAGATGCCTTCCTCTTACGTGCTATTAGAACTGAGTTCTATTGAAGTGTATTCAAGCCAAATGTTTGTCAAAAAAACGCCCCAGTGCACCTTAAATAAGAACAGAAGACATTTTACTAGCAAGAGGAGGCCATTCGGCCCACCATGCTTGTTTGGTTGTTAAAAATCTTGCACAGAAAGTAAATTGGACAAAAGACAACCAGTCTGGCTACTATAATAACCTGTAAGTACTTTTTATTGCTTTCGTGCTGAATCTGTAGCCGTCTGCATTGGTGGACTTTTGCAGTGTGACTCGGAAGCTTGATTGGTCCTGTGCTTTCCTCTGCAGGTGAAGCGTCACATTAATCCTGTTAGGGAAACTGACATGCTGGCAATGAAGTCTATATTCATTCTGGTCTTTCCACCACTCATGCATGCATTTCAAAACAGGATTTTCACAGCTATCACATTACACTCACATAAAATACGGATTAATACAAAATCCAAAGAATATAAATACATTGCTCCTCCTTTGTTTTTCACTTCCTTAAAACACTCGACATGTTGGCTGTCTGCCTTCAACCAGACTGCTGTTGTCATCTGGTGGAAATCCAAAATAGTTCCACACCAAGCTTCTCTCCGGCATTCGCCATGAGTGTGGCAGTAATTAAATTTTCCTAGAACGTGCAGGTTAGTCGGTCACTTCAACTAAGCAGAAATGATTAAGCTTAGTTCATATTGTTTTTAAAGCCCACAATTAGAGTTTTTAGTTTTAAAAGCTCAAAAAAATGGGGGGAGGGGGGGGGGGGGGGTGGAGTGGTGAAGAGACAGTGTAGTCAGTCATCTTTCTGCCTTTTAGGGACCTTTTTCTCTTCCATGGCAATCACAGTAGAATGGTTGCTGTTTGCATCATTCAAATCCTACTACTGAGAGCTGAATCATAGTAAGTTACTTCCTGACCTTGTGATCTTGGGTTTGTATAATTGAGATCATATTAATGCTGGGATAGTTTATGCAGTGTTCTCTACCTTGTTTAAGAACATCTATTGTGGCAAGTTTTTGCACTTTCCAGTCCTCTATTTCACTATGTGATTCACAATTATATAATTCTACTTTTCTCTATGTGTGCACCCCTTTTTGTATGTTGTCTTGTGTTTTTAGTGTACTTGCTGTCTTCGGACTCTTTGCTCACTGTACTGTTCTACTTGCCTATCCCTTCCATTGTCGTCCCGATTCCTTTTCTTGCACTGACAAGCATTACCTGTAATACTACTGTACTAGTTTTAAAGAAACAATGATGCCTTTCTAGATTATAAACTATTGTATTCAATTATAGATCATAAGAAATCAACAGTTATGGAGTTGTCAAAATTGTGGAGTTGTCAAAATTGACATCTTACCCCGTGTACAGATGTCATCCAGTACATAGAATATATGGCACAATCCTATTAACACAATCCCAAAACTTATTTAGTTTGATCAGCTTTGCTATGCACTTCATTTGGCCTAACTACTCAAGATGACATCTATACACCATATATTAACTTCTAATACTTTGCTGTGGTGAACTATAAAACCCAAACTATTAAGTGTAATCGTTTTCACCTTCAGTGAAGTTGCTATGCAAAGTAGTAAACTAGTATAGCTTTATTTGGCAGCCTTAAAAAACACTTGTTCATTAAGACCCTGAGGGCCAGGCAATCTGCCCACAGTCACAGACAGAATCAGGTTTTATCTTCTTGTATTTAGTTTATTTATTTATTTATTTATTTATTTATTTATTTTAAATAAAACCATTAAGATGAATCCTATATACAGTAAAAATGCCAACAGACAATTAAGGCCACTTCCCATGTTATAGACCCTTGTCCCTCTATACTCCAGTTGACAGCTATGTAAAATCACCTTCAACATTAAGGCCACCCCTGCATTCAGTGTGAAGGCCACCATCAGCAGTCCCAATGTCTCAAACCTCTTGTTATATGAACCCTCTGAAAACTTGGATACAACATGATGTAAAGCATTTGCACATTTGATTTACATAAAGGACATTGAAACTAAAATGATGAATTTAGAATAGTTTGCATAAAACAAATTGTATTTAGAATGCTTAAACTGATTAAGACAAATGTTATCCAATTAAAATAAACACATTAAACTAGGACATTTTAAAGTAATATAATCTATGGTATTTATTCCTTTTAGTAGTAAGGCCAGACCCTCTCTTTTGTTAGTCCCTTGAATGGCCTTAATAGCAAGGCTTCTCTTTTCATTCCTTTGTTTTATTTCTCATGTAGATATTTATTTATTTTTTCTTAATGCTATTTTTTAATATATAGTTTAAAGACTTTGTTGAGAGACGGCACAATTTATGCTCTCCGAGATGGACTGCTCCTTGACAGCCTTGGCGGGCTCCCCAGCTCCCCCACTTCTCTCATGCCTTCACCCTGTGCCATTTCTGGAATCTTAGAGCTGGCTGTGTGGGTGTGGCAAGACCGACCTGTACAGATCTCGTTTAAATCTGGCATAGAACAGCTGGCTAATAGTGACCGGACTGAGCTGTCAAATTAAGCTGACCTAGAGACAAGACTTCTGTGACACCATACCTTTATTTCAATAATTCCAGTAAAGTTTGAAACCTGCTGTCACTTTGGTTTTCTAGGCCTGCATGTCAATGCTGTGGTATGTTGGTACATTGCCAAGCTTGTTGGAAGGATGTGGTGCTTTTCCTTCAACTAGAGATTGCAACTTGTAAACTCTTCATTTCCATGTGATTAGTAAGGATTTTGTAATTAGGATAATATTCCTGTTTTGATCAAGTTAGTTATGCCTTTCAGAATGTCTACCTTGTTCTATACTAGCCACCTACAGTATGCTTATTTTCACTAACAAACTTGCTCTTTTATAGTTACATATCTGCTTGGAGAGGGCACAAGGCTCTTGAGCAACATCAGCCACTGCCAAAATCCTATGGTATCTCATAAAGTATGTAGACACACAGACATTTACTGGAGGTGTTCCTTGCTATTTGTGCCTTCCTTGTAATGAAAGGAATGACGTTATGGGGCAAATGGAAGCCACAGCTATGCCACATAACTGGTTCCGCAGTATAAGGAGCTGTCTTTTAAACAGGGAGCACTGTACTGGGTATATCATCATTAGTTTTAGTTTTGTTATTGTGTGAATATCACTATGTTTAAACAGTACCAGCTACTCTTAATGGAGGCACCTGTCAACGTGTCAACATTTTAGGTGAATCTTGTGAACAGACTGTGATGAAACTACAGAGATTCTTTATCAAGTTCCTGAAACCTGGGGTCATGGTAATCTACTGTACTTGTTCAGTAGATTCTGGCCTCTGCTTGTTTCAGTTAATTAAGGCTGTGTTTTCAGGAACTCCCACAACTGTGCTGATCTTGTTGGGACAGCTGTTGAGTGCTTTAGCTTACGCACCCTTCAATTACCATATTGAGTACCCTCGACAACCCAGTTAGAAAGCTAAATCTAATTTTTAGTGGGCCCCCTACATGATTTTACTGTAATGACATCGTGGACTATGGCACTCAGAGTTCAGTAACTTGTCGCAGCTTGCAAAAAGAGCTGGAATTCTCAACCCAACATCTCCAGGCCAGGGGTGTGCAATTTCTAAATGCTAGAAAAATCTACTTGTCTTTCTTAACTCGTCTTGCCCCCTCCCGTTGCACAAAACCCACATAAAAAGTACACTATAACTTGTAGGATTTTGGTTTTATTTAACAGTGAACACTATCAATCAATTAGTGATTAACAGGGGCAGATCTAGCCTTGTAGCTTGACTGGTTCATTAAATTCTTCAAGATACACAAAGGTTCCCTGTGACCCCACCTCACCTCAGCAAATTTATAACATAATTTAAGGAAATGTTTCTTTCAGTGCAGTTAGGAACATTTGCTAGTAAATGTAAGTAACATAATAAGAGTACTACTATAATTATTATTATTTATTTCTTAGCAGACGCCCTTATCCATGGCGACTTACAATCGCAAGCAAATACATTCAAGTGTTACAATACAAGTAATAATAAGCAATACTTAGGAGTTATTCAAATACAAAAATAGATTCTGCCTGTTTTTTTTCCACTCTTTCTCAATAAGCTCAATCCAACTCTTGATGTACGGGTATTTTAGTTTGTTGCATCACAGATACAAAATAATTGCCAACTAATACTGCTGCTGTGTGGAATTTTATAACTGCTGAACCCCCTATTTTTAAAGGATGTGTATAACCTGTCAGGTTTCTCTGCATTTTGTACTGTTCTACCAAAATGCACTATTTACAGTAGACTCCATCAGATTCTGCAATTCCAAAATGTGTTTTCTTTTGTTTGTTTCTATTTTATACTTTTTTTTTTTTTAAACAGTGTACAACATTTTACAGCTGTTTTTTGTCTAACATCTTGTCCCATGATGCCTAACTGGAACACTGCTGCAGCAGGGTGATCCTGGTTTCATACCCTGATGGCTTTTTGTTTTGTTTTTCTTTTATTGGGAGGGCAACATTCTTTCCCTGCACTACTCTCACTGACAAATACGCAAAAGAATGAATACATAAACACATTGCCATGAGATTTACAGTCCTGTATTTTATTTTAAAATAAAAAAATATTGTACAGAATCTCGTATATAAGCATTTCATTTCTATCGTTAAACATGTTTGCCAATCTTCATGTTTTAATAGTTTCACAAATCGATGGATTGTGCATGTCCAATAAATAACTAATCGCTTCTGTTCAAATCTAGTAATAATATATATGTGTGTGTGTGTAAATGTGGTAAATAGCAATCTAGGTTAGCAACACTAAAATCAAAAGAAAAAAATCATTATTATAATTTTTTTACTAGATTGCTGTATTTAATGTCAGGTTCATGTATTAAGACAGCAGTATCACTTATTTGCTAATTTACAAAAAAAACAGATACTGGTAATACCTTAAATTTAAAAGATTAGTCTGTGCATTGCCAGAAGCTCTCAGGCAGCCTTTTCTGGGGTTTTTGTAACCAGTAGAAGATTAGCTTCTTCCACAGCTAGCCAATCAGAAGTGATAGGGGTGGGATGTAACCAGAATTCAGTTTCAGAAACTTGCGTGGCTCTCTATAAATATACACAGAGTGGCTTTGTACCAACAGAACAAACATAGGAAAAATAAATAAATAAAAACTACTTGTCCGACGGGCAAAGTATAACGGCAAAACTTGCTGTCCCTCACACAAATCTTGTTGTCCTGGGTGATATGAATTGCACACCCCTGCCAGGCTCATTTATTCTTTGACCACTGGCTCAAACAAGTTCTCTGCTTTTACTATTAAGGTACTAAACATGTGCTCGGACAAGAAAACAAGACCAGTTTTCTTGTTAAAGCAGACAAGTGGAAGTCTGTGGGAAAAGTACTGCACCCTGCTGTTAGGCCTGTTAAGTATTTGTTTACAACACATCATTGCATTGCTAATTATGTATGCTACTGTATCATGCAGATGACCGCTTGAGTTTTGCTGAACCTGATCCTATCAAACTAATTAAAACATTCTGGGGCATGAAATTACTAGTAGCACTTATGTTTATACTTTGCAAATTTGATTTTCTTTACAGCTATATTTGACACAGCAGTGTTTTAAATCACATTTATTTCTTTATTTGTTTATTGGAAAAATGTTAAATGCATCGTTTTTTGAGGTTTTTAAAAATATATATATATATATTTTTATAATTTAGTGTCAGCAATTTAAATTGTTTTTATTTATTTATTTATTTATTTATTTATTTATTTATTGGTGTTTTGTCTGAATTGATTGTGAAATGCTACAATGAGCGCCAGTTCTCATGTTTTGAGCAGGTATATGGTACAGTAGGTAGTGTGGTCAACCAGTGCACAACAAATAAATGTTTTTTTAGAGGTAATTATTTCCTTTGGAAAAGGTTTGTTACAGTAGGTTTATGGAAAATGTTCATAACCCAAATAAACAAGAACAAAAGCATTTGCTTTCCCATCACAGTTAGATGCTGTGTTCTGTATCCAGGCTCTCAACTGAACTGGGCTTGTTCACAATGAATTATCATGCTTCTTTCACATTCAGTATAAAAGGCAATTAGAGTATGGCTGTAAGTAAAATGTGTTTAGCTTTCACTCCCTCAAATGATTCTGTGTGACACCATACTGTAGCACCCCTTGGCAAGTCACTCTTGTTTTGAGTAATGTAATAATCATTCATTAAAACCACGTCAGTTCAGCAAACAGTTTTTTGTATAATACTGTTTCTTGTTTTCTGAAATTCGTCACATTTCCCCGAACAGAGGTTAATCATTAAGCATTATTCACATTCATATTTGAACCTAAAAGCCAATTTTCTCGTTCATTTAATGAATCCACTTTGGGCACATCCTGTACCATTTGTTTTGTAGCCTTCATTTTAGGCACTGAGTGCTAATCTAAAGGCTCGATATAAATGGTATATTCTGTGCTTGCATGCCCTTGGAGAGAAGATGATCAGATCTGTTCTCCATGAATATTCTCAGGATTGAAAAAGAGTTTGACTACAAACCACGTTTGCATGTTTACTGCTTCTTTTTATTTTTATTGAATCAGCAGACCCGTGTTCTTAGAGATATTTTGCTCGAAACTGAAACCTGCTTATTAAGTCAGGCATGCTCTTGAAACAAAAGGGGTTTTGTTGTTAACTGTAGGTTTATTTGAATAGTGTAGGCAAATGCTTGTGTTTTTGTATTGACTACTGTAAATGTAAGCTCAAAACACAGGATATTCATTACCTCTATTACTGAGCCTCCTGTGTATTTTGTTATAAAATGTTGTGATCTACTTTACAGTTTCAGAAACAATTTTACAGAACTTTTCCAAATATTTTCCACTTTTCAAAGGAATGGCTGTGAACAGACATAGGCTACATATTTTAATAGGGGTGCTTCTTAATGGTCTATTTAACCAAGATTCCTGGTAAAAGGATATTACTGTCTGGCAGTTAACCGCAAGTCCATGCCTGATTCAATCAATTGTGATTAGGAACCGAAATGGTGCCCTTTTATTGTCATTGTAACAATTTTAAATGTCAAGATTACCTTTTTCAATGTTTAGCTTTTGTTTTTGCTGTTTTAAAGCTAGATATTCCATCTACTGTAACCCTTTTATCTACAGCCATTTCTAACTTTTTAACTCAAATAAAACTTTTAACATTAGAAATAAAACTAAATTGTTTATTAAAATTCCATCCTGTTACATACAGTGCATACCAATAAAGACAGATCTGTGGAAACATTGAAATGTTGCAAATTTAATGTAATTAATAACAATACTTTTTACAAGGACCATGTGAAAAGTGTTCTTTATCTCCAAGCACATTTTTAGGCTTGTTTTTTACTCTTACTGAATTTCTCTCTGCTCAAAACCATTTTCATGTACTTTTCAAGAATGATGTGAAACAATTGTCTTAAGGGTAGCAGTTTTGAATGCAGGCTCTCATTAGAAGTGGTTTTCTGGCAGTGACACTGCTGTGAATCGGCGTGCATCACTGAGCACCCATCGTGCTGTGCTGCATGAGTGATCTCCAGAATGGGTTTTTTCATTAATTAGAAGTGATGCTGGAGGATGTTGAGTGTTATCTGTAACAGGATCCTCATCTATGATTTCACATGTTAAGGTATAAAAAGGTTTTGTATTTTAAAAACTGTACTATGAAACCGTGTGTATGTATATATCTGGGTTCTCGCCGGCGCTGGTGAGCGTAACGTGCCGTTTTCGTTACCTGGAAAAATGACGCTGTATTCAGGCTGTTGCACTGTGTTTTCAGTTTGCGCAACGGGCAAATAATAATAATAATAATAATCCTATAATCCTGTTGATTATTCCTTTATGTGAGAAATTAGTTTGCTTAAAATACTTGTTTCAGCTCTCAATATTCTTCAATAAGATGGCTGTGACAGCATGTTCTTTAGTTTGGTGCGTGTAATGTATGTGACATGGAGACGAGATTGAACTTCACTGAACTTTATTAGCACATTCCCCCCTGTTGAGACTAGATCCTGGGTGCGCCCCTGATACACAGCTCTGTAACAACCAACACCGCTGCAGATCTTTATAATTATACCATAACTACGTTCCCTCTAAGGCTTTCATTTAGTTAGCCACTGTGGCTAAAGTAACTTAACATTTTTTAGCCACACTGGAAAAACTTTAGCCACTTAACAATACTATAAACAAGTTATAAACATACTCTTTTATCAAGGCAAAAATACATGTATTTTATTTGAAAACACGTTATTTGCCATATAATGCCAGACCCTACCATTTACAATACACGAGAGTAGATGTTAAAACTTCATGCTGATTTGAACTCAGCTCTCGCCAAGATAAGCACCAACTAAGACATAGCTTTACAGTAAACTAATGTGATCCATCTGTGTCTCTATCCATTTGCGTTTCCTTCCATATGATGATGTAGATATCCTTCTGTCTTATTGTAAATATTATAATTTTCATTATAACTCTGATTCTCGTTTAATAAATGCCAAACGTAGTCCCACGTGAAAAAAGCAAAATTGTGCCAGTAGACAGACAGTGCTATTAGTGTATGTTAATATTAATGCCTCCCTTGACCAACCGCAGCTCTAGTTACACAAGATTGTACTAATGTGATTAATAATATTAGTAGGATTGTACAGCGACTACTGTGTTAAAAAAAAAAAAAGGGAACCCCGGGACCAGAGGGTATGTTTGAAACCATGACTGCTTTCACCTCCCTGTGACTAGTATCACAGTCATATCTTAGTTGTGTGTACATAGGTGACTGGTATTCCTGGGGCAGCATATTTTTGAACATGATTCTGTTAATTGGTCTGTAAAATTTGTTTTAGAACAATTTTTTTTCCCTTTTGGATGCCATTTTTTTTTTGTTTGTTTGTTTGTTTGTTTTTGGTTTTTTACAAGCAGCGCCGTCCGCTAACTGTTTCTATTAGAGCCTCTGTCCTCCCGCCAAACACAACGTTTGTGGCATGTGTATGTTACGTGATCAAGCTAAAGAGCTTTCACTGGGCAAAATTAAATCAAACTAAACTGTCTGTATTGATTAATCAACCAGCACACGTTGAATATGCTGGCAGTCTTACACAAGTACATTTTTCAAAGCCTTAACCACCGTGGCGAACTTCGGGGAAAAATAGTTGAGCCACAAGGGAAAACGTTTAGCTTGTGGCGACGTGGCGAGCAGGTAGTGGGAACGTAGCATAACAAGCTGGGTTAAATAAATAAATCGTTCAGACGAAGAACAGTAATGTGTATTCCAAACTGTTTTGAGATATTCAGTCTTTTTTTTATTTCAAGGTCTTAAGAAAAAAAAAAATCAAAAGTTCCACAATTTTACAATAATCCTTTGTATGACTTCAGTTTCCCATAGATAGATTTTCATATAGTATGTAGGTTTTAAAATATAAAATGTGTGACAGTACATGTACAGTTTTACTTTCGATAAGTGGAAAAAACATTTATGTTGTATATTCCTTAAATATGGAACAACAGTGACAAACGGGTTTTCCACTTATTCTTACATGGATTTTACAGAATTATAATATACCATAGCAAAACATGAAAATGAATAAAATTACAAGAGCTTTTATTTATTATTTAGAAGTTAAGTGGCCTCCACCTGTTAAATTGTAGTGATTCACATGATTTCAGGATAAATTCAGCAGTTCCTGTAGGTTCCCTCTGCTGGGTAGTGTATTTCAAAGCAAAGACTCAACCATGAGCACCAAGGCACTTTCAAAAGAACTCTGGGACAAAGTTGTTGAAAGGCACAGTTCAGGGGATGGGTATAAAAAATATCAAAGGCCTTGAATATCCCTTGGTGTATGGCACCACCAAGACCCTGCCTAGATCAGGCAGTCCCTCAAAACTGAATGACCGAGCAAGATGGAGACTGATCAGAGAGGCTACCAAGAGGCCAATGGCAACTTTGCAAGAGCTACAGGCTTTTATGGCCAAGACTGGTCAAAGTGTGCATGTGAGAACAATATCCTAAGCACTCCACAAATCTGGCCTGTATGGTAGGGTGGCAAGAAGGAAGCCATTACTCAAGAAAGGCCACCTTGAATTCCATTTTGAAGTATTCCAAAAAACACTCGGGGGGGGGGGGGGGGGAGAGAAGTCCTTGAGGGAAACCTGCTGCCCTCTGCAAGAAAGCTGAAACTGGGACAGAAGTTCACCTTTCAGCATGACAATGACCCAACGCACACAGCCAAAGCTACACTAGAGTGGCTAAGGAACAAAAAGGTGAATGTCCTTGAGTGGCCCAGTCAGAGCCCCGACCTAAATCCAATTGAAAATTTGTGGCATGACTTGAAGATTGCTGTCCATCAACGCTCCCCAAGGAACTTGACAGAGCTTGAACAGTTTTGTAAAGAAGAATGGTCAAATATTGCCAAATATAGGTGAGCACAGTTGGTAGAGACCTATCCCAACAGACTCACAGCTGTAATTGCTGCCAAAGGTGCTTCCACCAAGTATTAACTCGGGGGTGGAGACTTATCCACTTACGATCTTTTAGTTTTGTATTTTTAATATATAATTTTTTTCTCAATAAAATTTTTTTTCCCCTTAAGTGTGGAGTATGGTGTGTAGAGAAGTGGAAAAAAAATCCTCATTTAAATGCATGAAACTCTGAGTCACTGACACAACAAAATGTGAAAAGTTCAAGGGGGTATATATATTTATAATTTTGTATCATTAACTGGAACGAAACAGTTTGTCATTATCTAAAAAAAGCATGAATTGTCGATTGATGAGAGCTATCAATTAGGTGTTTGTACTTGGGTTTTTTTTCTTTTTTTCTTTTTTGTGTACCCAACTGAAGTCCATAGCACTTCCTGTACCATAAACCGTGAGTTTGAAGATGACTATAGCCTTCTGGTCCTAATATAAAGTGCCATTAGTACTTGAATCATCACTGTTCAGTAGGTTAAGTAGTTCTGGTTTGGGTCTTTTCTTGCCCATCTGAGCCTGCAGGATAATTTTGAAAGATGGGTGTTTGTCTGGGGCTGTGTAAATGTTTTTATTTAATTAGGCTATTGCCTTGGGAAAACGGGTCATTGCTCCCACACTGAAATAACACACTGATATTGTCTGTTCTTGTGCAAATTAAATAGCTCAGACTTGTGATTTAGGGAAACATTTTGGTCAGCAGCTTTATCTTTTCTTCTTTTATCACCTACTCTATTTTAATTTGTTGTTTGATCTCCATGTACTGCATTTGAATTGGAACTCTGTGAAAACGGAATGAAGGTGCAGGCAAGGTTTCTGTGTTTATACTGAGTGTAATGCGTTATTTGTGTTAACATAGAAAACATTACTGTTTCCCTTTGTTCAGGAAATGTCATTCTCTTTGATTTAGTAGCAATACAGTTAGGGAAGTAATGGGTCAAAATTTATAACTTTAGTCAACATTAGTTTAGATTTTCATTTGCAAGGGCAGCATCTTTTGAAGACAAGCTTTTTTGTTCACAGAACACTACAATTTTAAAATGAAGAACACAAAAAATCCATTCGGGTAAAACTACAAAGAGATAAAAAATATATATATTTCAGTGGTTCCCCTACCATTCTACAGGCCCGGTGGCATGCCGGGTTAAAAAAGGCAGGTGCCAGGCCTACAAAATTGGGAAAAACAAAAATTCATAATTGCGCTTGTGAAGTTAGCTTTCAGGTTTGTTTTAGCGGAACGCCTCCACACAAGCCCCACAGGCCTGACCTGGGCCGGTTACATTTAACTAGTATAATATATATAGGATACCTGGTTGTACTTTTAATGGTCAGTGCAAATGTTGGCGTTACTCCATCCATTCACAGAAAGACAACAGTAGATGTTTTACATTGAACTGAAGTCCAGAGTTAAAGAACTTCTTTCCACCTCCAAGTATCTTGCCTTTCTTATTAGTCACTGCGTTGTTCTGCTTAACATTTAGTATGTCTTTATATTCAATCTAATTTTGATGTTACCCAAGTTTGTTTCTTTTGAGACATGGGCTCTCTTTGGTTACCATACACAGCTAGAATCATACTGAAAATAAAAAAACACCATGAAAAAATCTATAAATATATTGGGCCAGATAAAATTGCTTCCAAGCCAGTAAAAACACTAGCTCAGTGACCCAAGGGGCCAGTTAAAAATCTAAACGTAGAGCCTGGAATGGGTAAAGGACCCCAAGTACAGCCCCTGGCTGTACAACACTGACCATGGTATGTTTACAACCTTTAAAAAATAAATAGGTTGATTTGATTTGTAACTCTAAAGGAAATGCTTTGTGTCACTAACGATTATACAATGTGAATAACGTAAATTACCAATGAAGAAGTATAATGCTGTTAATAATCCATATGGGAGAGTATTTCCACTTATTTTGACACTTCCTCCAATGATCAAGTTTCAGTTTGCTTGCATGAATTAAGATTTGTGTGTTGAAGTGTCAATGTAAGGCAAATCAAACTTAAGTATCAAAGACAGGAGTGTTTGTTTGAAACACAGCCTGGAGGTTTAGTGGCTTCCAGTTTCCGAATATGATTATCAGAAGGCCATGGCTGTTTTTTTCTCCAAGCCACGAAAAATAAGCTGCACAAATGACACCTGCAAAATAACAGCTAACTTATCTGTTACTTGGTTGTAAATAGACAGCTATTGGCATGTCAAATATTTGTAATATAAAGGTATATTTGTTTAACCAATATAAGTTACCGCAGTACAGTTTGCAGATTTTATACACCACATTCTGTTTCTGTTCCTTAGGCAGGTTCCAGATGAAGTGAAGTACTGTAACCGTGTACTGTGATGTGAGCTTTCAAAGTGTATTCACTGTAGCAAGTTGATAAAATGTGTTTCATTAAATCAGTACAGTGCGGTAGGATATGGCCTTTCTATCAGCATTTAGATTTTGTCACCTTTTAACAATTTGATGACTGTTGGTTTTCTGTCTGTTTCTAACGGAAAACCATTGTGGGCAACCGCAGATCTGAGTGGAGATAAAAATGGTTTATGGCTTCCTTTCTAATGCATACAAGAGACTGCACATATGTGGTATTTGTGAGATTTCTTTCATGTAGTTTTTGAATAAACACTGTTTTCTGAGTCTTTGGCTCAATTTGTATTGAAGTGCTGTAGCTTCCAACATGTTTTGCCTTTCCTAAATTGTAAGTAACTGTAAAATGTAGTTATAGCCATCATTATTGAAGTACATAAACTGCATATTTCCTAAACAAACTTTATTTTAAGCTTAAGTACTTTGAAACATCAGCACAAAATTCTGACCCTGTCTAAAAGGCTTTTAAAAGTTTCATGAATTGTAAACGTGATTTAATAAATCAAATCGGGCTATAGAAAACATTCCTTAAAACTCTCTTTAAAGTTTTGTGAATAGAGCCCAGTGTCCTTAAATGAAGGTGGTGTTTTTACTTTACAGTAAGTTCTTCTAAAATAAATGTTGTTGATATTTATTATCAACCTGATGTCAAAATATGTTTAATACAACTGGTTGCTCAATGTATCGCAATTATTTTCTTTTGCCACAGGCTCGCAATGTCAACACTGGGGAGCTGGCAGCCATTAAAGTCATTAAGCTGGAACCCGGTAAGCAATTGTGCTCATAGTTCATTTTTGCATTTTAAGCATCCTTATGACAGTGTGCAAAACCATCGCTGTTGCACCTACTACTGCTAGCTAATATCCCATAAATTATTTCAGCTGACAACTTCATATTTTTAGTCCTTATGGAAATATAATATTTGTTCAATTTCTTTTTTTTTTTTTAAAGATATTGAGTAGTACATATGAAAGCTGAGGCCTTAGCAGTGCTTGGAAGACTATAAAGCCCCATGTGCCTTGCTCTAAATATCATCATTTGCATTTTCAACCAAACTGAACGGTTTGAGTGTCGTTCGCTCCCTTTTAGAACCACGTTTTTTTTAAAAAAAAATTTAGGCTCTGACAAACAGTCAGCAAGCTGTCTACTGTGGTCATTTTTGTAATGTGAGAACTAGTACTTCAGACAACTGAACACCTAATGCCCCCCTAGGAAATGTTTAAGGTTGAGCTACATGCACTGTACTGTAACACAATAGAGTCTTTTTGAGATTTTGTTATTCTTCGATTATTAAATACTTAGTGCAGACTGTACTTAAAGACTGTCGGTTATAGACCAAAAGATTTTAGAAATCCTGGGTTTGAATCCCAGTGCATCCAGTAAGTTACTTGACTCTTTAATCTTTGGGAAGTTCAATTAACTGTAGAGCTATAAAACTAGACAAGAACATTTGGGCTAACCTAGTGGGTTTTCATACTAGCTAAATTCCCATTTGTTTGTCTAGACCAAGGGTTGACAAAGTTGTAGGTTCTATTCTAGCTGTTGGTCCCGGCCATGTTTTAAATTGTTTAATTGAACCAATTAACCCCCTATCCAGTGCAATGTCACTCCAGGACTGGAATTAGACACCCCTGGTTTTTACAGTCTGTCAGTATTTACTGTATACTGGTAAATTGGTTTTTAAATGCGCAAAATATCAAACAGATGTTTTATGAATACAACCCGCACAATAAAGGAGTTCAGTTATTTTAGTATGGCATTGTGTCACAGGGTGGCAATTAACAGCACTGAATGCAGTCAGGCTTTCGTTTTGTCTGCATGTAGTAAAAAAACAGAAAAGGGTTAAATATTGGAGTTGCCACTTCAAGACTGAACCACAAGCATATTTTACCCTTGGGTTACACGATTAGCCCAATTTTTTTATATTTCCATCAACCTCAAAGGACAATCTGTGTTTATTTATACATTTCCTGTAAATAACTGTGCATCTTCTTTAGATAAACAAATAAAACTGAAAATTAAATTAACTGAGCTGAGATGTTTCATACCATGTTCTTTATTTTTGTATCATTATCACCATTTTTCTACAGGCATTACATAAAAACTTTTCCTTGAATAGCGTTTCCAGATTTCACAATCTAGATTTTCAATGTACATCTTAGTAAATAAACTGAAATTTGACTTGCCGTATTCGCTCGAGTAAAAGTCGAGCCCCCCATTGTGAGGGCGAGATTCGGGTATATTTATTTATTTATTTTAAATTTTTTAATTTGTTATTGAAACAGATGGTAAGTTTAGTGAAACAGAAAACAATAATTAACTCCTGAAATCGAAACTGTTGTTAGAGTCCACTTCAGGTGTTAGTTTTCCTAAGTATATGTATTTAGATATCCTGACGGCGTTTGAACGACAGATTTGCAAAAATAACAATTTTTATACACACTTCTACCTAGAACCGCCAGACGCGTCATTTTGACACATTACAATACGGTATTTTTTTTTGTATAGCCTACAATAGTATTATTTTAGTATACAATCCCCACCCCAACTTCCTTCCTAGCCCACACGGAAGTATGTATTTCAATGGAATGTGGGAGGTGGTGTGGTCTGGCTGTAATTCAGTGAAACTGCATCTGTGTTTTACATGACAGCTCCTGGATGTAAACAGACCTGGGATTCATTTTTTTATATATAGACAATGTTATGGAATTGTTTTTGCCAAATTTTGATTTGAGAGAAATTAAAAGCATTTGCTCTGGCAACGAAGGCAACAAGGATTTGCCCTCAACAATGTCAATGGAGGTGTGCTGTTTCCACCGAAGCACTCTGCTGCAGGGTCACGCTGTAACAATCAGCCCTTGGCCTATAGCCAAATATATACGTTCCCAGAAATTAGAACCAAGTACTGTGCCAAATATAAGAATATCTAAAATATTTAAGTACAGAAGGATTCATTGACAGCAAAAAAAACACATAACTTGCACTATTTGCTTAACTCAAGAAAAACTATTTGCACTCCAATAAAGACATGAAATCAAGCAAAAAAAAAAACCAAACACAACAACTGCAACACTTGCACAGGCAAGCGCACGCAATTCAATGCAACATCCAGAACAAACGATTTATTTAGAATGAATAATAACTGGAGAGCGAGCGTACATTTAAACTAAATCCCCCATTAATTAATTGACCGTAAGGTTGCAATGTTCCATTTGTTTAAAGCAATCTGTCCAGTACAACAAAAATAAATAAATACAACACATGGGCTACAAGCTCAGTAGCCAAAAATATGCACATTTAAAAATGAATATCCAAGTTAGCCATCCAGCAAGAAAAAATGATTAAACTGTGTAGCAATGAGATCTTCTGAGTTTTAACGTCCAAATTAAATATTCATTCTTCATTATTTTGTAATCCACAAGGGAAAGATAGGCAACACAGTGGCAGAGGTAGTGAATCGTAAAAGCATGTTCAGTGAAACAGAACAAGTCCGTTCTCTCTGAACTAAGTTAACCAGATCTTAACCGAACTTTCTTTCTTTTCAAGCGCTAATAACTATTGATAACGAAAAATAACAAACAAGCGCCAGTCCCTCCCAGCAGACCTGCAGGTGCGTGGCTAAGTACTGTATGTGAACTTGCCTCGTGCACAGGGCTCCTCTGGGTCTAACCCTGCTAGGTACAGATGGGGATTGTAGTACCCACACACAGACCATGACTTGCAGACATTAAAGGTTTGCTGACCCAAGTTTTTTTTTTTTTTTTTTTACTCTTACTACAGTACGGAAAGCTGAAACTAGTCAATAAAGTTAGTGGTTTTGGTATTCCAATAGTGTGGCACGGTATCATTTGGAATTGCTTAATCAAAATGCCAGCATGTGCTATTGGGGCTTTTTACAACGAATGCTCATGCATTGAAAAGTATCATCAAATCTGGACAAGAGATCACAAAAACCTTCATTTTAAATACTGGTGCACAGCCAATCAGTATCAAGGTCATTAAATCCTTTCATTCCCAACATGGGAATTATTTGGTCGTCATACTGGATTTTTAATATATTACAAATAGTGGGCAATATAAGCTGTCGGAAAAGTCAGTCAGTTTACGGCATGGGGCTGGTTATTATTCAAACACAAACTGAATGTTTATCTAATATGCAAACCTGTTTAGGCTGTGAATTGTGCCGCGTCATCTTAGTCACTTAAAATCGATTTATCGTCCTGCTTTTCTTTTAATGCTGAATACAAAGTGAATGCTGCTTTTAATAAGGTGTCATCCTCTATAAATTGCACTGTTTTTCTTCTGATTCATTCTGGGTGTTGCACTGTACTATGTCATACAAAATATGAGCTAGATTGTTTTTGTTGAAAGACATTGTATTTATACAGGGTGATTCAAAGGTAATGGCCTTCGCAAGATATAATACATTTGATTCTCACCTGCAGCAAGAGAAAAGAAACATTAAGTCAATGTAGTTGAGCACTTCCTGAGATACTTCCTTTTTTAAGTAGTGTTGATTTCAGCCTACTGCTTCCAATTGCCCAACGACTTCAGAATCCTTTTTTCTGGGCAAATGTTGATTGCTTAACCCACTGAGAAGCTGAAACATTCAGGATATGTGCTTCTGTGCTTCAAGTCAAGGGCTGCTAGAGTCAATGTAAAATTCGCTCACTGATGGATATGAGTGAAATAGGTTTAAAATGTTGTATCCTATTACAAACCTACTGGGACAACCCCTTCTCCCATTGGAATAACGGAAACATGCTCAAAAGGGAGTTAAAAATAAAACATCTGGTGGCTGCTGCACCATATATATTTCCTAAACCTATTTTAAAACCTATTTTCTTAATGTCAAATATATTGGAAACTGGGCAGCAAGTGGTTCAGCCCCTTAAATCTTTGAGGGAAGCACCTTGGTTCTATTCAGAAGGACTTGCTTGGCATCTATGGCTGGAATGAATGATACACTGCAATTATTTGTTATTGAACAAAAAACTGTTTTTTTTTTCTTTAACAAAATCTGTGTCCTCAATGAATGTTTATGGGGTATTTAATCTACTGTGAAATCTTTATTCGCCCCATTTGCTTCTTGCTTTAAAATGATAACATTATGGACAGATAGTAAGTAAGTCAGTACAGTGGCAGAATGTATCGGCTTCATTCTGTACTTCCTGATGTATGTGTAAGCCTTTTGTGAAAATCAAAGTATTTTAATGCCAATTTGAGGCGATCTATTGTGCACTTCATTTTCCCGTTCAGTTACGTTAATTTCGAACCAGTAATGAAACAGCAGTTCCATCAGCAACAATGGTTGAGTTAACTACAGTAGATTGAGAGAACACAAATCTCATAGATTTTGTAACACAAGCCTTCTATTGATGTGTAAGAGCTACATTAGAAAAAAGGGACATTCAGAAAATGTCCCTTAATCTAACAATAATATAGATAGATGCCAGGATTTGGGACTAGTTATTGTGGTTATAATACAACACTAGAGCTATCTGTTTCATAAAACTACTGTTCCTCCACCTCCATAATTGTAAAAATTAAGGGTGCACCGATAAAGATCTTGGTCGATACTGATAGCTGATTGTTATCTACCCATATCGGCCGATACCGATAATAAATAGACAGTGCAGGTAAACTACTAGAACAAGACAGAGGGCCTATATTTAAACTGATCGTTCACTTGTATTTATGACAAAAATGAACAGGTATTGTTTACTTGTTGCATTTGCATCAGAAAATATCCAGTTACAAAATTCAGTCATACTTGAATTTGTTACTAAACAACTCGGAACAGTAATCAAAATGCAGCCGAATACACCTGCAGCTAATGCAGATTAAGCAAGATAAACAATAATTAGAAAAGTTAATTCCCACTTAACGTTTAGAGCCCACAACTCCTTGGAAGTTAGGGAGATTGCTGTCGTTGCTGCTGTAGTTTTGGTTTTAAAGTGCTTTTCAGCGAAACTGTTTAAATTGAAGGATTTGATCAAGTGAGCTATGGAGGAGGACATGAGGTGATGCCAAGCTGCCAAAGAGAGAGACGGAGCAGAGACATCGCAGAGGCAGTTTTGTAACTAACTGTGCATCGATGCTGCATTTGAACAATAATTTGCTTGGTTAATACTGTTTTCTTACGAATAATAAACACCCCTATATTTATTACAGTTTTGTCAGCCTGAAACCAACTAAAAAACATTACTTAGGGTGAATGTTAATCTGGTACCTGTATAGGCTACATGTACTCTAAACTACTACTACTACTACTACTACTACTAGCAACTTAAACTTCAGTTATTTAGGATTCAACATTAAGTTCTGTGCTGGAAGAAATTCAAGCACGAATATCGGTGTACATTATCGGCTGAAATAACAAAAACTGCCGATCGCTGATTGTGTTTTTTTCCTTTATATCGGTGCCATTTGCCCAGACAAAGGATTTTTAATACCTCTAAGGTAATAAATCACTAGTGGCTGTCTTATAGCATAATGAGCTACCAAAAACTTGTCTAGTCTTTTGACTCAAAGTGCTTAAGACTCCTAGAAAATTCACATTCCTGATTTAGTGAATCCATCAATAGGAATCTGTCGTAATGCTTTCTCTGACATAACAGGTCTAATGGACGTCCTCAGTAAAAATCACCTTTGTACATTCTGTAGCAGACTAGAATGCTCTCTCCTGGGGAATGTAATGTTGTGTATTAATTGCTGCATAAATCATGCACATGACTAGAATGAAACACTAATTATTAAACAGATTGAAAGATTTTCTGAAATGGATGTACTTGGGAAAGCACGAAGCTTGTCAAAGGTGTACTTTTCAGTTAATTAGCTGCAAGAGAATCTTAATGCTTTTTGGTAAACTGAAAACCCCAGGAGAAGTTCAGATTTTCTAAGACAGCACTAAGTGATGATCGACTGCAATATAAAGCCTGTACAAATAGTGCGAGTTCCCTACTGCTGAGATGGAGTCCTGACCGTCTGTATCTTGATATGTTTTTTCTCGCTTGCTGACCTTTAACAGTACAGTAACTGGCAGCTTGACAAATTTTCTTCTGAGAGCTGATAGCTTAAATGCCACAGGCACTTGCTAACAGATCCTTCATCCCAGAGCGCCAGCTCAAGGTCAGGTCAGAAATCTGAGAGGCATGGATATATGTCTCTGGAAATCCCCAAACTGGGCATTCTGCAGTGTGATGGTTTTAGCATTTTCTCAGAAATGGTAGATTTAAATCAGGTTGCAACATACCCCCGCCCCCCTAAAAAAGAAAAAAAATAGACTGAAGACGTCATTTGCAAAGGGGGCTGGTTGTAATAACAAGGTCAAAAAATAGGTCGCGTAAACATTTTAAAACTAATAAATAAACAATTACCATAATGAACATTATCGTAATATGTTGCTTAACACAGTGTATTTGATACTCGCTGTCTGTAGCTTGGTGTTTACATTATCGTCAGCATACTGTAAGTGACTGAAGCTGAAATTACTTTTACTTTTTTTAAAACGCACGTTTGTTATACCAATACAGTGCTGGTGAGTGATAATCAGCTAGTTTGAATACCAGACTGCAATCACTGATAAGTGCACAGGAGGTGAGTCCGTGAGCACTCCGGGGCTCAAGCACCAATGGGGAAAAATAAGGTCCCGCATAGTGCAAATAAATCACATGTTCTGTCATTTTTATAGTGTGGATGCTTCACAATCAGAACAGTTATTGCAGCGTTTTAAAAAGTGAAACATTCACTGGCGGCTCTGACAAACCGGAAGCTTTCTGGAAAATATCTGCATTTCCCTTGTTTCTTTTTAGTATCCAACCTAGTAAATTCTGGCAAATTCTACTGTACTTTCTGATGCGGTTTTCTCCCACTGCTAATTAAAAAAATAAAAAAATAAAAAAAAATGTAGCCACCTAGCTCACAATTTCATTCCGAGGGCTACAGTTGAACGTGCTGTCTTTAAATTGGGACTTCTGTAAAGACTGCGTGAGTACGTTAATTCTTGTAGGTAGTAATTCATTGTTATTTAATCACTCACAGGCTGTAACCCCCAACTCCACAAACTAGCCAGCATTTTTGTGAATAGCAACACATGTAATGAACAGTAAAATAAACATTTTAATTGTGTCATCGGTGTCAGTTTCAGGCGGAGCTTCGTGGTCGGGTCGGCAAGGTGACGCTGCTGAGAATTTTTTCCTCCGTCATCCCGTCTGATGCTGTCAGTGTCAGTTTCTCAGCACACAGTACAGTAATCGCTCAGTAATGAGGTGCAAACAGGTGATTGATTGATCTGTAGGAGTGTTTGCAAAGGTGCCTGTTTTTAAAAAAAAAAAAAAAAAAAAAAAAAAATGCAAATCTAAATTTAGGAAAATAAAATTTAAGCCAATTTTTAGGGACCCCAACTGTTGTTGTTGATTCCAACTTAGGCACTTCACATAAGGACTAGTAAGTTTAAAATATTTTTCCCAAGGGTATCAGGGTTCTCTCCAGAAAATCTGTACAGCCGGTCGGCAGAACATTATAGCTGGGAGAACCGATCGCCGTCTTATTTTGAAAACCCTGCATTCATTGTCTGTATTTTTGCTTTGAAAATAATCGGTTATATTTTTTAGCAGTCATGTTATTGTTTTACCCTCTCGAAGTGCTCAACACAGAAAACCTGCCCCTTCAACTCTCTGATCGGTTACATGTTGTGTCAAGACGTAACCCAGCTAGACGCACAATCCATCCTTATTGTTAAAAGCACAGTAGCATCTGCAAGACGGATGGATCAGGTTTTTTTCAGCCGGGTGGCGACAGCAGTGTGGAGTAGTGGTTAGGGCTCTGGACTCTTGACCGGAGGGTTGTGGGTTCAATCCCCAGTGGGGGACACTGCTGCTGTACCCTTGGGCAAGGTACTTTACCTAGATTCCAGTAAAAACCCAACTGTAATTGTATGTAAAAATAATGTGATATCTTGTAACAACTGTAAGTCACCCTGGATAAGTGTGTCAACTAAGAAATAAATAATAACAACAATAATAAATAGCCACTTCGCTGAAAAGGCTTGGGGAGAACCCTGAGTATGTAATACAAGATCCATCAGTGCATTTAGGGTGGGTTGCGCACATTGAGATCAAGATTCGACCCAATCTAGGGTTGACTAATCCGGGATTGAATCCTGGATTCATTTCTGTTGCGCACATCAAGACTGGTCACAGATCTGCGAATCCAAGATTGAATCTAAAATTCACCCGTTAATCCTGGATTCACGGTGGCTGTGACGCTGGTTGATTACGATACATCATCTTGTTACGTGGTACATTTAAGCATAACCATGGCTACAACAAGTAAAACCGTTGTGTGTTCTTTATTTGAGAAAAAACTGTTATCAAATTGAATTCTTGATAACAAAAATTACAAAGAAATTATAGAAAATATAAAGACGGATAACGTAGGAAGGAGTCAACGTGGGCAAAGATCAGTGCATAATTCAATTCCCACAGTGGAGTAAACTGTCGGGAACTGAAGCAGTTATAACTATTATATAAAAATTTAAAGGCTAAAGCAAAAACAGACGTTTCCAGGGAGAAACAAGAGCAACACATGACTGGCGGTGGATCTCCCCTGACAGCAGTAGATAGCATTTCTAAGAAATTTGCTCAGTTTTTGCCCCAACAATTTGATAGTCTACCAAATCCATACTATGATGGTGCCTGTTTCAAAAAGGAAGCTTCCACTTGGGTAGGCTTTGGACAGTTGTTGAAAACAAACAAAATAATATTAATTATATTCCGTATCAATAGCCTAGATAATAAATTTACAAACTAAATATTATTTACCTTGATAGCAAGTCCGTGTGCTGATTAACACATTTATGTTTGTGTTATTAATTCGAATAACCAATCAAGAACTGAATTAACTAAAACATTTATTTACAACACATTTTCTTAGGTAGTTGATGATCTGCCAGATGTTGCAGATAGCTGCATTGAAAAGGAATGGGAAGGAATAAATGTACATCAATGTGTACAGAATAATAATTACACAACTATTATATCTTAATTGCATCTGTTTTTTTCTAAACCTACTGTTGAACGTAATTGTTCTGTTTATAATAAATACCGCCCCAATAATTCGCTACTGCAATAACTAAAATTCACTGGTATCTGCTGGTTGTGAATTAGTAATCAGTTAGGCTATTTTACCTGTGTTTTAACTGGTGAAAAACTGTGTCAGTAGCCGCTCTTATCGCTTGTCCGCCTTGATGCCTTTCGTGCACAGGAGGCAGGGGGACGTGGTCATCAGGAGGTGTGTCAAAATCTGGAAGCCCCGCTAGTCTACTGAAATTATGCAAAATTGCACATGCAACTATGATCACAAGCGACCTTTACAATTTAACACTAAGTCCAAATGCTAAACATGGAAATCTCTTTTTAAGGACGCCGAATGTCCGTTCAATAACATTTCTCGTCTGTACATGAGCCTTGTTAAAACATCTTTCAGGACCAGTTGCAGGGTTTAAAATTGGGGTCATTAAATACTGCCTACAGGGGTAGCCATTGTCATCTAACAATAAACCTCCAATCTCCTTATTTTCAAACTTGGCACAAACAAAACTGTTCTCAAATATTCAACATTTGTGTGTGGATCCAGGCTATTGAGCGACTACGTTGGTAATAATTAGCTCTATTACAAATCATTTATGATTCTGAAAGATTTCAGCACTATCACCCCCTGGTGAAATTATTGGCACATGAGTACAGTCTAGCACCTGCTGTAGCAAAAAACTATTGCTGTATACGATGGCTAGTAATGGGTTCTCTCATTGGAAATGTAATAATATTGCTCATGTAAATTTACTATAGCTTCAGTGATCCTGTGAATTACTCTACACACAGTCGACGCATCGACATGAAACAGGTCCCCAATTACTTTCTGAAACGACCCGATAGCATAAAATCTCAGAGTAAATAGCACTTGAAAGAGTGGAGGAAGAGAGTCTTTTTTGTCTCGGTGTCTAACTATTTGTGGTTTTAATATATTAACCAATTCCGTTATGCTTTCTTTTCTCATTCTGAATCGCTGTATAAAACTTTTGTCACTAAATTCAATAAAAGGATTGTTACAATCATGAACAACATAATATCTAACCATTCTTGCATCCTGAATTGGCCTAACACGTTCAAAATAACCGTCCATTTTAGCAAGAATCCAGACTCAATCCACCTAACACCAGGATTGGAATGTAATCTAGGATTGAATTTGAATCTCAATCTGCGCAACAGAAAAAAATATCAATCCGGGATTCAATCCAGGATCGAGTCTAATCCAGGCTGAATTTCGATGTGTTTAAGTAGTAAACCCACAATAAATGAATTGATTTAAATTTAAAAAATGCAATTGAATTTTACCATTTTTCTTTTCTTATGGTAATTCGGTTGAAAAATTGTCTTTGGTGAAATGCTTAAGAGGGACTGTGATTTGAAAGATTGTGTGTTTTAAAAGCCGTGTTCTGCCCTTTAATTGTCAACAGTCATGTAGTGGCTGTCTATTTGATTAAAGAAAGCATATGTGGTGACCATATAAAAATGCCTCACCAAAGAGAGCCTGGCATGTTGGACTACTGTGACAAAGTCAGTTTGTAATACTGGATTGAACTGTTTAATACCAAGAATTAGAACACAAATGTTCTTTGAAAAGAACTAGGCCTACTTTATGTAACCAGCTCTTCATATTGTAACCTTTCAAGAACTTCTGTAGCAGTGCCACTTGAACATTTTATGAGTAAAAACTTCAGCTTTACATCAAGTCCACCCCAGTTTCAATTCAAACTTATGTTTGTCCATTACCTATTTTTAAATAATGACAACATAACTTACCAACAAACAACCATGGTGTCTCATTTTTAATGACAATAAAATAGTTGGGTCACTTTGTCCACCATGTTCTGCAAAGGCTCAGAATGAAAAGCCCCAAATCCTGGCCTGCATGCATGTACTGTATGTACGTGCACAGACCAAAATAACTGTAGCAGGTGACCCACAAATTGGTTGTCTGATAACCTGATCAGTACCTCATAGCAGAAGGTTCTATCTGTAGAGCATTCTACTTGATTGTAGTGTCTGTTTGGCACACCTCATCTGTGCATAAGATCAAGGGTAGAGCAAACCACCTATTTCATTTGTATTGGACATTAATGGTCATGAAGAAGGTCTTTGTTCCACTCATTTTACTGTAGCCATTTGTTCTTTTTAGCTTCCAGGTTTGCTGCAGGCTGCAGTGACTTGACGTACAATGCTCCCTTTTGTGACTCCTGTTCTTGTCATTCTGTTCCTTGGTTGTGTTCACCCATAAGAGTGTATTTGAGGACTCCTGCAGACCTGTACTTGTTAAATCTGGTACAAGAAGCACTTGAGTATAAAAGTGAGAGCAAGAGCAAGATTCAGACCCAAAAATACTCTCTCTTTCTGGTAAATACTGGGCATGTAACCACTTGGCCTGCCCCACATTACATAGAAAGCCTATGCAAAATATTTACCCAGCAAGGGCAATCAACAAAGAGATCAAATGCTCAGCCGTTGATTGACAGATTGTGAAAGGGAACACTTGTATGATATACTGGAAAGGCTACTACAAGATGTTCGAACTGCACATTTATTTGGTTTTACTTTATTAAGTTGTGTATGTTTTCAAGAGAAAAACATTATGTATTCCAGAAGTGATATGTGGAATTGGAATTCATGATCTTCAGTAATTGTGTGTGTTTATGGTTGATCATTGATTAATTTACATTTTCATTTATACCATGTGCTCATCCGCTCCAAACCAGGTTTGTTATAGGTTTCCAATATATTATTGATCACTAAAGCAGAGTAAGCTGAAGCTACAGTAGTTGTTTGGAGAGAGTGATGTTTAAAATTAGCTTTGGACTTTGTACTGTATTATTTTTAATTGTTCATGGTCAAATTCCTGTGCAAACCATGATAAAGGAGGCAAATTCTAAATGCAATCAGGGATTTCATTTATCATTTCCAAAGTCCATGAAAGTTTAGATCCGTTCAGTTCCAGCAAACATGCTTTTCAGCAGTGTTGCCAAGAGCACAACATCACTCATCACAATTTGTTCAGAAACAATTTGGAATCGGTTGGAATCCTCTAAGCCTTCAGACAGATCTTTTTATAGATCTTGGACCCAATAGTTTCAGTGAACCAATAAGCATACCTCATAAGATAAATTATTTCCTTGCACAATCTGTATGCAGTTCATTCAGTAGTTGTAATGGGATACTGCTGATGTTGCTTGCAATAGAACTGACCTGTGAGTAAAAAATAAAATAAAACAATTAATAAAAAGAAACAATAATCTAAAGTTGTGAATTTACTGAGTATGTATGTATGTATGTATGTATGTATGTATGTATGTATGTATGTAGCAAACAGAGTGAACAGCAACACTCACCAGCACCAATCGCCCCCCACTGCTCCACGCCTGCAGGGGTCCATGACAATACATAAAAAAACCTCACACAAAATCTCAAAGAAATGATTATTCAGATATTTGTCCCAGCACTAATATTTCTATACCTATATCTATATCTCTATCTACATGCATACACTCAGTAATATATTATTGAATGCAGACTAGCTACGCATCTTTACTAGGGCTGTACTTGATTCAAATTCTTGATCGGTTAATTTATGGGCATTAGTTGATTAATCGTTAGATTAATCCGTCCTCATTTTTAATAAAGGTAACAGTCTTATAGCAGCTGTCCTGCATAGTAATACTTAAAAAATCAGAATCTAAAAAAAAAAGCCCAATTGGAGTTTGGTCTTTTTAAAAGCATTTTTATTATTTTTATTTTTGTAAGTGTAAAAATTTTTCAGAACAACCGGTCTTTCGGGCCACTGTCAATAAAATACCTGAAAACACAAGACTGCTGAGCTGCGTTTCCAACATTGGTTGTTTCATCTACCATTACAGCTATGTACTTGGCTTCCTGTACTCCTTTCTCCTTTTTATTGCATCTAGCAGAACCTGAGACACCGAAGAGATTAAGCTGTTCTGAATCTTGTTAGTGGTACCTGAGAACACTGTGGCTATTGACAAGTGATTGCTTAACATGCTGTTGTAGTCAGAAATCAGAGAAAGTAATTCCACATAATTACCTCTATTTGAGTAATTGGTGCTTTCATCGTGCCCTCTGAAAGCCAGTTTTTGCTTGCCAAGGTAAATAACAGAATCAGTCAAGCGTTTAAGAACCTTACTATTTTTTTCTTACTTGCTCATTGTGATGTATTGTATCCCTATGCTGCTTCTTATCCAGCTGAACATCAATCCAGGTTTGTCAAAGTTTTGAGTGTTACAGTGGCTGGCTAGAAACTGACGTTTGGAATGATCATGTTTTTGTGCTGACTTCGTTAAACATCCTAGATTTTAGGGGCTCCCGAGTGACGCATCCAGTAAAGGCACTCTGCGTGGAGTGCAGGATGCGCCCTATAGCCTGGAGATCGCAGGTTCGAATCCAGGCTATGTCATTGCTAATCGTGACCGGGGGTTCTTAGGGGGCGGCGCACAATTGGCCAAGCACCACCCGGGTAGGGAGGGATTAGGTCTGCAGGAGAATCCGCGGTTCACCGTGCACCAGCAACCTCCGTTTCCCACGTCGCCAGGGGGTTGCAGCGGTGAACCGGGATAAAAACAATAATTGGGCATTCCAAATTGGGGAAAAAAACGGGGTAAAAAACATTGGCGAAGACCAGCTTTCCATCTAAGGCTAAAATGCGTGCATTTCTTGCAGTAACTGGCATCAAACTTTGCAATCAGTTTACTAACTTTTTTGCAAGTTATTATGCAAAATAATAAGTTATAAATATCAACTTCAATTGAAACTCCAGCCTCACAAGGTAAACCTATTATTTTGAGACCATTCTTAGAAAGCATCAACATAAGCATATTTGTGTCTGTCTTGCAGCTGATTCTCTGATTTCCCTCTGTAAAAATGCACGTCACATTAGTGCAGAGCTTGCTCGGGCAGCAGCGAATCTACTGGTACAGGGTGGGCGTAGCAGGCGTCTGGCGATTCTGCCTCTATAGAGAGTGCTGCTCGGTGCTACAGTTTTTAACTCGTCATATAATTGAATACTAAAACCAGCTTTTCCCTTTTTAAAAAAACAACCATTTCAGAACTCCTCTCAAACGTTTTGAAACTGGTAAAAATGTAATCGGCACATTAGTCGAAAATACACATATAACTGTATAATAATTGAAGACATACCAGGTCCATTTTTTTTTTAGTTTATTCATCATGTGACTTCACTCCATGTCTCTGCTGAAACTCAACATGGCGGCTGCACCAACTAAGAAAATAAAGCAATATTCCAGTAAGACAGAACTAAAAGAAATCTGAGTATCTATATGAGGATGGTGCGTTCGTATTAAAGTTTTGTTGTAATTCGTGTGGTCATGTACTAGTCAATAGCATTAAATATCATAATGCCAGTCGTAAACACGTAGAGAATAAGAAAGCAAATAAGACGGCAACAATGACCAAGCACAGCATTCTTCTATGCTGAAAAACTAAGACCTAAGGTACTGCACTCATGAAGCTATAATTAGCGATTTTAAACCATGGCCATTTCTTAATTGAATTACATTTTCTGACGACGAAGAAATGAGCTTAAAATGATTTTTCTAGCTATACAATTCTTAAAGGAAATTGATCACTTTTCTGTGTAAAGGATGTAGTCACTACACTACACACCGTTGGTTTCATAGTCACTCAGTCTGGAGACATGCCTCTTTTTAAATCTTGCAAATAACACTGCAGAATTAGGAAAGAAACAATTGAGAGGATTAATTATGCGTTTACATTAAAAGGGGCGCTATTTAAATTACAATCGGGTAATACACAGAAGTGAACCTGTTTTAGAGCAACGAGTCAGTCAACACACCTTTATCAATGTTTCATATTTTGTCCTTGTTATTATAATGCCAGTAAAATGCTAAACTTAATTTGTGGAGTCCTGTACATAGGATTACTCTCACATGACATTGCTGGACTGTTACGAAGCTGTTTCATATTTTTTATTGTTATTATAAATGCCAGCAATAAGCTAAACGGGTATTTTCAAAACAACTTTATTTGTAGACTGAGCTACTGTGTTAGTGGAAGACTGTAAATATGATTCTCACAACTGTGCTGGACATTTGTTTTCTGAACTGTTGTAATGTAATTCCTTGATTTTCCTGCTTATTTTAATGCCAGCAATGAGCCAAGTGATGTTTATAAACATTATGACATGTTTGAAGTGTCTTCAGGTGCTTCACTTCCTGTTACAGCAACAAGAGTCTGACTGAAAAAAAAAAATGAATTGTGGTAATATTAAATTTACTTATTTTAACTAGCAACATTATATTTATGTTCAAATGCCATAATTAAGTGTTAATTTGTTGATAAAAAGTGAAATGGAATTGGCCATTTTTGAAAAACGGAATTTGGTAATCCTAAGAATGGAACAATTAGTAGCCCTTAGTAGCCAGTGTTTTATGCAGTAGTATAAAGCAATTATATGCAAGCCACCAGTTAAGCATGCAGTCTGTATCTATGATAACAACTGACAAGGCTGCATAGGATCAGAGGATGTTTCAAAATTAGAGGCAGAGCCACAATAAATGTCTTGTTTTAAATGTTAAAGTAAATGTTAATGTTGAGATACTTGTGTTGGAATATTGTTTCACAATTGTATAATGCAACAAAAATATATTAAAAGGGTTAACGCATAGCCGAAGGTTTCTCACTGATAATTTACCCTTTCTCAGTCAAAATGGCAAGTTTCTCAGTATCTATAAAGCTTAGAGGGAATGCTGACGAAGACTAAATAAAAAAAAAAGCCAGTGCTTTTCCATATCACCTTTTCTGTACTGCAGTTCCAGCAGTATTATTTTTTTAATTGACAGCCACCGGTAAGCCACAGATTCCTTTTAATAATTTGAATTTTTGAAGTGGCGAGTATATCCCCTCCCTTCCATTCCCTTCCTGTGTCAGATCAGGTATTTGTGGTGTATACCTCCTGTTTAACAATCTCCATTTTTTTTCTGAGAAATTTCTTCTTGAAAATGAATTAATAATCAAATTGACTATGATGTCTCCGTTGTCTGATTTACTTTGTAAAAAGTAATTTGAAATAATATTACTTTGACGGTCTCAATCTAATTCTCAATAATGGTCTCTATAATAAGCAACATCTCGCTAGATTCAGCTATTCTTACACCGCTTACCCTAGCATCTTTATTTATGTCCCGCCTCTTTGACTTTCCCATTGGTTAAACTGAAACGGAGAATACCGTCAACGGTTTATGTACAACCTCCGCTCAATTCTGATTGGACTGCCGTGGAGAAACTGCAGATCTTCTATTGGTTGATTTTATTTTATATAAAAAATTAATTCTGCACGGTTTAAATTGTAATTTTTTTTTATCTGCGATCAACTCTTGATTAATCGGTCCTGTTAATCAGAACAACCCTAATCTTTACATACTGTACCACAGCTTGTGTTTTGAAGCACCATTGAATCTAGCTTACAGTATGTGTGATCTGTCAATATGGTAATGACAACGTTTATGGACAGCTACTGTCACTCAGTTCTTATGCAAAAATAATGCTGTTAGTTAATGAAGTGATGGTTTCCTATGCGGAGATCACACTCTGTTCAGCAGCAGACAGCTCAAGAGATAAGCTAGTTTTTCTCACAGCAGATTGTGAAAGCATCTGGTGAGCTTCCTGTCATCCTCTTCTTGTGGGGACTCCTACAACTCAAGTTGTCTGTCTTTTATATACAATAAGATGCGGTTTATACCATGCAGTATTAACAACAGATATTGCTAACCTACTATTTTACCCATGTTCTCTCTTCGATGTTTCTCTTGTTGTGACAATACAAGGGATTGGCACATACACATCCCAAATTTCCTCTTTTTTGTAGGTGTCCTATCAAGCAGTGTAATATATTTAACGAATCTTAAGTTATCCCAGTTTGAACAAAAAAGTGTTTTACTTGTCCATAAAATGAAATCAGTCAGAAGTGAAATTAGGAAGATAATGGGACTGTCCATTAAAATGTGTACTTCTATTCATCATTGCAAGCATTACAATGTTTGCCTGCTGTACTAAAACTAGACCATTGTTTTATAAGTCTTTCTTTCTTTTCTTTTAACAGGGGAAGACTTTGCAGTTGTGCAGCAAGAGATTGTGATGATGAAGGACTGTAAACATTCAAACATTGTGGCATATTTTGGCAGCTATCTTAGGTATGTTCTTCTGTCTCCCACAATTAAAATACTCTCTGTCATACTCCTGTAAGAACTGTATGTGTTTTGCAGTTCACAGCACACAGATTCAATCGAGTGACTAATGCAAAATTGGTTCCCTGGTGCTGTATATTTGTGTTGTTTTTATTAGGTTTGATGGCCTTGTTCTGTTTGCTGTGAGCAACTAACGTCCACAGTGCAGGGCTATTAGGTGTTCAGCTCAGTTGTTATTTGAATTAACAGCTTTCTTCTTGAGTTTCATCCCATCCCTGTGTTTATGAAAAGATGGGACATATTGGAAGGAATGTTTAATCAACAGAAGTCAGAAAAGTCAGAAAGTAAATCTCTTACTCTCCAAGCACCAAACACAAGTCCAAAGCTCTCACTGCACTCATGCTGGCTAGCAGGCAGTTGAAATATGACACCGCCTGCCTCCTCACACACAAAGCAGCCACTGCCGCAGCTCAAGCAACCTGTGACGTAGCTAGTAACAAAGTCTTAAGTCCTCGGTATAGGATCCACAACCGCGCCCGTCCGCTCTGGCCTCTTCGCTGAATCTTTTAGCTACGCAGGTAGCAGGGCACCGTTTATTTTGGATACAGTGTTTTTATGTGTACAGCAGACCTAGACTGTTTTGTCTGATAAGTCACTGTAAGTTTTACGGCAGTCCTCCAGCTGGGCCTCAGTCTCGTTGCTTGTGGTAGCGACTCGCTTGCAGCTTGCTTCCTCTTCTTGGGTCTGTTTTTAGGCAGAGTCCCAGAGTTGCAGCTTCGCTTAGCAGAGTGACAGCACCTTGTTTAGCATGCGATGTGGAGCGCCAAATGTTTATTTTTGCTTGGATATTTATAGTCTTTTCACTCTGCTCAGTAGCTACTTTCATGAGATAATGTTGTTTTTTTTAAGTTTAGTAATCGCCAATTATTTTATTATTTTCTGCCAATTTGGCATATCCAATTATTTTTAGGCTCAGCTCACCGCTACCACCCCCGCGCTGACTCGGGAGCGGCGAAGACGAACACACGCTGTCCTCCGAAGCGTGTGCCGTCAGCCAACCACTTTTTTTCACACTGCAGACTCACTGTGCAGCCACCTCAGAGCTACAGTGTCGGAAGACAACGCAGCTCTGGGCAGCTTACAGGCAAGCCTGCAGGCGTCCGGCCAGACTCCTGGGGTCGCTGGTGTGCGGTGAGCCTAGGACATCCTGACTGACCTAAGCTCTCCCCCCCCCCCCCCCCCCCCCAGTCCATTGATATTTTAGTGTCCTTTTCCACTGGGACATCACTAGTTTATGTCTTCCTTGCGTCAAAACGATTGTTGCACGTGTGCATTATCTGTACATAATTCAACTGTCTTTTCAGCCTAATCCAGTTCAGACGCCATCTAGCCCCGGTCACCTCGTTCATTAGGTCACATCATAGTTCAGTACGTCTGCAAACATTTTCAGGGAATATTTCCCACAATAATCTAAAGCTGCTACAGTGTTGAAATATTATTCTTACACCACATAAATTAGGTTTTTTTTTGCTGAGCTTCTGAATCTACACTATTTCACAGGTTTCAGCTAAGGACTGTCAATTTTAATTTTGAGTTTATGGTATCTGTCCATTTATTCCTAAAGTCTTGTACAATATTTAAAAATAAAATGTTGATTCTCTCTCTCTCTTCTCTTCTCTTCTCTCTTCTCTCCTCTTCTCTCTTCTTCTCTCTCCTCCCTCTCTCTCTCTCTCTCTCTCTGTCTATATATATATATATATATATATATATATATATATATATATATATATATATATATACACACATACTACCGGTCAAAAGTTTTAGAACACCCCCATTTTTCCAGTTTTTATTGAAATTTAAGCAGTTCAAGTCCAGTGAATAACCTGAAATGGTACAAAGGTAAGCGGTAAACTGCCAGAGGTTAAAAAAAAAAGTTTAGGTTACCAAAAACTGAAAAATCATGTACATTTCAGAGTTATACAAAAAGGCCTTTTTCAGGGAACAAGTAATGGGTTAACAACTTACAGCTGTTCTGCAGCAATGGAAGTAAATTCAGCCTTGAAAGTTGATGCTAACAATTCCTACAGGTGTCCCAACTTTTGTTGATTACTTACAAACCCTCTGTCTGTATAAAAGCAGTGTTGGAACAGACTGTGTTACTACACCCTCTTAAGCATTATTTGGACAGTATTGTTCTGCAGGAAGTAGTATATTGCTCTCATAATGGTGAGAAAAAGGCAATTAACAAAGGAAGACAGACAGACCATTATAACCCTTAAAAGTGTAGGTCTCTCCTTTAGAGAAATTGCAAAGAAAGCCAAGGTGTCAGTGAGTACAGTTTCCTACACCATCAAAAGGCACTTGGAAACTGGAGGAAACTCTGACAGGAAGAGGTCTGGCAGACCCAAAGCCACAACAGAATCAGAAGACAAGTTTCTGAGAGTCAACAGCTTGCGTTGACTCTCAACTCACAGGACAACAGCTTCAAGCACAGCTTAACACTGGTCGAAGTAAGCAAGTCTCAGTTTCAACTGTGAAGAGAAGACTTCGAGCTGCAGGTTTGACAGGTCGAGTGGCAGTAAGAAATCCATTGCTAAGATGGCAAAATAAGAAAAAGAGGCTTGCCTGGGCCACGAAGCACCGCCAGTGAACTACTGAAGACTGGAAGAAGGTCTTATGGACCGATGAATCAAAATTTGAAATCTTCGGTTCATCACGCAGGGTTTTTGTACGCCGTCGAGTAGGCGAAAGGATGGTTCCTCGGTGTGTGACACCAACTGTCAAACATGGAGGAGGAAGCGTGATGGTCTGGGGCTCTTTTGCTGGATCCAGAGTCGGCGACTTGCACAGAGTGAGTGCACCCTGAACCAAAACTACTACCAGAGCATTTTGCAGCGCCATGCAATACCCTCTGGTATACGCCTAGTTGGTCAGGGGTTCATCCTACAGCAAGATAATGACCCAAAACATACCTCCAGGCTATGTCAGAACTACCTTAGAAGAAAAGAACAAGACGGTAGGCTTCAAATCATGGAATGGCCAGCACAGTCTCCAGACTTAAACCCCATCGAGCTGGTTTGGGATGAACTGGACAGAAGGGTGAAAGCAAAGCAACCTACAAGTGCAACACATTTGTGGGAACTTCTGCAACAGTGTTGGGAAGAACTTTCCGAACAATATTTGATTTCCATTGTAGAAAGAATGCCACGAGTGTGTTCGGCTGTTATATCTGCAAAAGGTGGCTACTTTGAGTCAAAAATGTAGATTAAATTTTGTTAAACAAAACGATTCCATGATTTCTTTTTTATCTCCAATTGTTTATTTGTTCAATGCTTTAATTTCAGAGTACATTGAGACATTAAACTGCGTAAATTTCAATAAAAACTGGAGAAATGGAGGTGTTCTAAAACATTTGACCGGTAGTGTGTGTGTGTGTGTGTGTGTGATATATATATATATATTATATACAGTGCCTTGCGAAAGTATTCGGCCCCCTTGAACTTTGCGACCTTTTGCCACATTTCAGGCTTCAAACATAAAGATATGAAACTGTAATTTTTTGTGAAGAATCAACAACAAGTGGGACACAATCATGAAGTGGAACGAAATTTATTGGATATTTCAAACTTTTTTAACAAATAAAAAACTGAAAAATTGGGCGTGCAAAATTATTCAGCCCCTTTACTTTCAGTGCAGCAAACTCTCTCCAGAAGTTCAGTGAGGATCTCTGAATGATCCAATGTTGACCTAAATGACTAATGATGATAAATAGAATCCACCTGTGTGTAATCAAGTCTCCGTATAAATGCACCTGCACTGTGATAGTCTCAGAGGTCCGTTTAAAGCGCAGAGAGCATCATGAAGAACAAGGAACACACCAGGCAGGTCCGAGATACTGTTGTGGAGAAGTTTAAAGCCGGATTTGGATACAAAAAGATTTCCCAAGCTTTAAACATCCCAAGGAGCACTGTGCAAGCGATAATATTGAAATGGAAGGAGTATCAGACCACTGCAAATCTACCAAGACCTGGCCGTCCCTCTAAACTTTCAGCTCATACAAGGAGAAGACTGATCAGAGATGCAGCCAAGAGGCCCATGATCACTCTGGATGAACTGCAGAGATCTACAGCTGAGGTGGGAGACTCTGTCCATAGGACAACAATCAGTCGTATACTGCACAAATCTGGCCTTTATGGAAGAGTGGCAAGAAGAAAGCCATTTCTTAAAGATATCCATAAAAAGTGTTGTTTACAGTTTGCCACAAGCCACCTGGGAGACACACCAAACATGTGGAAGAAGGTGCTCTGGTCAGATGAAACCAAAATCGAACTTTTTGGCAACAATGCAAAACGTTATGTTTGGCGTAAAAGCAACACAGCTCATCACCCTGAACACACCATCCCCACTGTCAAACATGGTGGTGGCAGCATCATGGTTTGGGCCTGCTTTTCTTCAGCAGGGACAGGGAAGATGGTTAAAATTGATGGGAAGATGGATGGAGCCAAATACAGGACCATTCTGGAAGAAAACCTGATGGAGTCTGCAAAAGACCTGAGACTGGGACGGAGATTTGTCTTCCAACAAGACAATGATCCAAAACATAAAGCAAAATCTACAATGGAATGGTTCACAAATAAACATATCCAGGTGTTAGAATGGCCAAGTCAAAGTCCAGACCTGAATCCAATCGAGAATCTGTGGAAAGAACTGAAAACTGCTGTTCACAAATGCTCTCCATCCAACCTCACTGAGCTCGAGCTGTTTTGCAAGGAGGAATGGGCAAAAATTTCAGTCTCTCGATGTGCAAAACTGATAGAGACATACCCCAAGCGACTTACAGCTGTAATCGCAGCAAAAGGTGGCGCTACAAAGTATTAACTTAAGGGGGCTGAATAATTTTGCACGCCCAATTTTTCAGTTTTTTATTTGTTAAAAAAGTTTGAAATATCCAATAAATTTCGTTCCACTTCATGATTGTGTCCCACTTGTTGTTGATTCTTCACAAAAAATTACAGTTTCATATCTTTATGTTTGAAGCCTGAAATGTGGCAAAAGGTCGCAAAGTTCAAGGGGGCCGAATACTTTCGCAAGGCACTGTATATATATATATATATATATATATATATATATATATATATATATATATATATATATATATATATATATATATATATATATTATTACATACCCCAATGGAAATGTGTGATTTCTAGAAATGTCTCTTAAAAATTAATAACGGTTAATAATTAAAAAGATTAACAACCCGAGATTGACTGCCAAAGATATTCAGAGTGAATTGGCTGCAAGTGGTTAGGGTTAGGGTTCCATTTCAACCATAGATTGAGTATTACGTAGTGAAGGTCCCAATGGTAGCTGGCCAAGGAAAAAAACACTCTTTAGGAAAACGTCACAAGGACAGTTGCTTAGTTTGTAAAATGGCATTTGAATGATGGATATGAGTTCTGGTCAAAGGTTTTGTGGAGTGATGAAACAAAAATTGAGCTATTTGGTCACTACGATAGACGTTATGTTTGGAGAAAGTCTGGTGAGGCGTACATAGAAAAGAACACCATACCTATTGAGTATGGAGGGGGTAATATCCTTATATGGGGCTGTTTTTTCCTCTAATTGTACAGGAAATTTAGTTCCAATACATGGTCAAATGGATTCCATAGCATACCAAAAGATATTGGCAATCATTTGAAACCCTCCGCTACAAAACTTGGTTTAAAGTGCAACTGGATGTTCCGACACAACATCCCAAAGCACACATACAAATCTACTTCAGAATGGTTAAAGAATAAAATCAAGGTTCTGGAATGGTCTCATCATAGTCCCGATCTAAATCTGATTGAGAATCTTTTGGTATGAGTTGAAGGCTGTGCCAAGAGAAGTCCTTGGAATTTGAATGAACTGGAACAGTTTTGCCTTGAAGTCAAAAATCACTAAAGAATCATGCCAAAAGCTCATTGACAGATATCCTAATTGTTTAAAAGAGGTTATTATTGCTAAAGGTGCCTCAACTAGCTAGTAATTTCATTTTCCTTGTCAGGGTGTGAATACTTTTGAATGAGCATTTTTGGAGTTTTGCAAAAAAATTGCTGAAATAAATAATTGTAGACGTCTATTTCTTATAACTTTTGTTTCATTTACGAAAGCAAAACGTTTGCGACAAAAGATTTTTCATATAATTTGTTATCGAAATTTCTAGAAATTATAAATTTCTATTGAGGTATGTAAAACTTTTGACTACAACTGTGTGTGTGTGTTATGTATGTATGTAATGTATGTGTATATTTATGGTACGTAAACCATGTGAAAAAGTATGCTGGAACCATCCACTAACAGTTGCATGATGTACATTTACAGTTAGATCCAATACTGCACCCTGCCCCATTCAAAGGGCAGTTTTGTATGTTATCATATTTAAGCTACAGCTAAAAAGAAGCAGGTGTCTAATGGTATAGTCAGTGTTTGTCAATGCCATAAGCCACCTTTGTATTGCTATATTTGAAGTTTCTGTGTTCTAATTCTGCTACTGCCCCCTGGTTTCCTGTCCAGTCTTCACATGGAACTGACATTGATAAACAAAGTATAGTCCAACCATGTTTTCTAACCATACGACTTGCCTTCTGTGTCTTCTAAACAAGTGGCTGGCCAGACTCTGCCTCATGCTCATTACATTTACCCAGGCTCAATCAACAGTGGCCAGAGGTCTTGGTTACAACCTACAAATCTATCATGGTTCTTTGCAGACATGCAGATGCAGAGAGTTTATGGGTGCGACTAATCTAAGCAAACAGATTACAGGCAAGCCATGGTGGAGGGCTTGAAAATGATTAATACATTTTATGGTGCGTTACAAATACTAAAGAGAGTTCATGCTGTAGATTTGTACTTTCAAACCAGCTTTAGCAATTATCCCACATTCAGTTAAACAAAAACAAAAAAACCTTAAACGAAAAGGACACTTGGCACTACAAATACAGGTTATAGAGCAGAGCTGATTAGTTGGCAAATACCTTACAAAAACTGATTTGTACCTGTCAGGCACCCATATGTGTGTGTGTGCATTATCTTTCTTATAACCACATAATATCTGTTTACCTTCAAGGAGAGATAAATTATGGATTTCTATGGAGTACTGCGGTGGAGGATCGCTACAGGACATTTATCATGGTAAGAGCTAATGTTGTAAGTTACCACTTAGAACAGCTCTTTGTTTTTTTCCCATTCCTCAAGTCATTTTTTAAATGAAAACCATTGTGGAAAAATACCCTGTACTTGGTTAATAGAAATGGCGATCATGTGATCCTATAAATAGGTTTTGAAGGAACAATAACAACATCACATTAAAAACAATTAAAACATGTGTGACATGGTTTGCTCAAAGAGGGTAACTGCTCTCTTGGTAACACTCCCCTTTACATCATGGCTAACAGAATCCGTACAGACTGGAGATCTTGTGATAATCCACCCTGTCCTAGTATTCATTATTGCTAATTACTTAAAACATGTTCTGTTTCTTCCCTCAAAAATGTATACACAAAATTACTTCTAGAATAAATAATAAGCTGACTTGTTTTCCTTTTCAGTAACTGGACCTTTGTCAGAATCACAAATAGCATATGTTTCACGGGAAACACTACAGGTACACTTTTAATTCCTTAGTTTTTAATAATTCCATTAATAGAACATGTGCTGTTTGCATGTCTGTTAGTTTTAATATAGTGGCAACAGTCTGCCCAAGTCATTTGTATTGTTGATTTCCCCACTACAGTTAAATTGTTGGGGAGAGGGGGTGGGGGTCGGTGAGGATACATTCTTTGAAGTGATCTTATTTAGCTGAAAGGCTTGACGTCATGTTTGCAGACATCTTTACTGGCTGTATGAATTTTTAATGACTTCATTTGTAGGCTTTCTAGTTTTTAATAAAATAGCTGATTATAATGATCATGAAAATAACATGAACTCCTTAATATCCACACTATATTAAATGGGATTAAATTACATTTAATAAAGAAAATTGACTTTAGTCATTTGTCTGTTTCAGGGTTTATGCTATCTTCATAGTAAAGGAAAAATGCACAGAGACATTAAGGTAAGAATGTATAGTGTCTTGCTTTTTATTTAATTTTTTAAAACATACAATAAATGAATGTACCGTAATTACAGTTAAGCAAAGTATGCAATACATAGCATGTTCCTTATTGAGCTGTTACAAAAGCGTAGATTGGGGATGGGCGGGTGGGGGGGGGGGTCTTTCACACAACATTTTCATGTGTACCATAATATGTACTAGAAATGATATCTTGAAGATGTGTTTAACATTTGTCTTTTCAAATACATTTGTGTTTGTTTTAAAGGGAGCAAATATTCTTTTAACAGACAATGGGTATGTGAAACTAGGTAAGAACAAATGAATAACCTTGTCTTGATTGTGTTGCCTGATTTATTTATTTGGTTGGGTGGTTTGTTGTATGTTTCTGTAAAATCTCTTAATTGGCTGTGATGCCCTGATTGGACAGGTTAATTGGTTTGACAGTGGAGAAATTGAAAGTCATGAAAACATTTTAGAAGAATAATTGAAGACGACACTGGGTCTGTTTCGACTTGCAGTTATTCACAACAAAATTACAAGACTGCAAATGGCATTTTTCATGGTTTATCACTTTCGATGTATAAAGTGTTGTTATTCATTAACAATTAAGCAACACTTCTCATTAAATGTAACTGTCATTTTCAAAAAAATGTCTGATTGTAAAATGAGCAGCAAATGTTCTAGTCAAACGCAGCAGCCATTATGCATAAATGCTACGTAAATATATATGTTTATACAAACATTTTTGGGGAATTTATGCCAAATATTTACCATTCATTTGCATTGACAGTATAGTGCACATTTTAAGTAAAATCTTTGCATCTACAGCTGACTTTGGAGTATCTGCACAGATAACAGCCACTTTGGCCAAAAGGAAATCCTTTATCGGCACCCCATACTGGTAATGTAACCTTAACATTGTAATAGGCAATTAACAACACTGAATATTAAACTGTTTGATTTATTATTTTTATAGGTACTCATTAATTCAGTTGAAGAATTCTAACTTTACACAAGCATACATGCAGTACAGTTTACTCTGCGGTTTACTCTATTATATCTGTGTTCAGAAGTTTCAACTGAAGGCTTATTTATGCTGACACATAGACCTAGTATTCTCTGGGCCTCATTTACTAAGCGACGGTAATCTGACCAGAATTGCGGGAGGAAAGTATGTTTTGGCTCCAGTGAAAACCCAACTGTATAAATGTATAAAGGTAACAGAATCTGAACTCAATTCAACTGTTTGACATACTGTTACAAGATTCATTGTTACACCATAAACTCCCTACTTTCTCAAAGCCAGAAAGAACCTACAGAAAAATGTACATTGTAACTGTTTAGTTATAATTTTAGTAACTGTTTAATTACAATTACAGTCTTGTAACATTGTCAAACAGGTGAAATTTGCTTCTAACATTGTTTGATCAATAAAAGTATTTAAAGGTCGTTTGGGTAGGTTTTTTCAGTAGTATTATGTTATACTCACTTAGTTTTATAACGTGCATCATTTTCATCCCAAGTGGTACTTCGGAACCGAGTGTACCGGCAGCTTTTGTAAGTAAAGGTAGGTATTTAACATAAGATATGGGAAATCAAGGTCAGTTCTGGCGGGTTTTTCATCAGCACTGTAGTGCTCTCGTCTGTTTATAATAAAAATAATAATGTATTTATTTGGCTGATGCTTTTTTCCAATGAGAGTTAAAATTAATTATTTTAGTTACAAATTCTGATACCCATTTATACAGTTGGATTTGTACTGGGGTACAGCAGCAGTGTCCTGATATTGGACCCAGGACCCTACCAGTGGCCTGGTATTGAATCCAGAACCCTTCGGCAACAGTCCAGAGCCCTAACCACTACTCCACACTTCATACGTGTATAATGTGTAGCTCTCAGGACTAACTCCAGGTCCGAGTTCAGTTGTAGGTCGGACCGCTGTTTTTTGTTTGTTTAGTTTTTTGTTTAAGGTTAAGAATATATTTACATTTTTCACTACATTTTTTCCTTTGGATTTTGGTGAGGTGTTTCTTTATCTTGGGAGGTTTTATTTATTTATTTTTTGTTAGTTTAGGTAGTTTCTTCTTTGTGTATTTGGATGTATATGTTTATTTCGACAATTAATTAAAGTACTATGTATGTATTTATGTTTTATTATTATTATTTGCAATTGATTTGTTTAGTTAATAAGAATATAATAATAGCCTAATAAATATGAGGGAATATTAAATAATATTAATGTGTTCTATGTACCCATTACATAATGTAAAAATACAGATATATACAACAGGCTTAAACAGTACAGTAGTAAAATCAAATGAATACCTAGCAGGATTTTTTTTGTTTGTTTAGTCTGTCCTACATGTAATACAGAACAAATCATACTGATGTGTTGGCTTCACATTGTTGTAGGACGCGTAGATAATAAAATTATTATTTTAAATTGAAACTAAATTATTTCAACATTTTCTTTTTATCTTAGTCTACTTACAATTAGCCAAAAATAAATCATAGTGTTGCATTAACACGTTCTGGCTATACAGGACCTTAAATATCTGCCATTTTAAATCGGTACACAGCTTCTGCCTATGCTCTCCACTTTGCAGCAGCATTCAGTCTGTGAAATTTTTGGGTCATTTTTGTTTGCACAAAATCCTTGTCAGACCTTGAATAGCTCATGAATGTATGGCAGCTCATTATCTTTGTTTAACATGCTGCTTTGCATACATAAACATCATTAATTCAATGCAAATAAGGTGACGGCGCTGTTCCGCCCCTTTCATTTTGCATCCGCACGGAAATGGGAATAGTAAATAGGACGGGGGCAGAACTCCGCATGGTAATCGTGTTTTGCGTATGGTAAACGCTTCGTAAATGAGGCCCCTCTGTGTTGTCTGCTGTGAATAATCAAGCATACTGTTTAGCACTGTTGTTTGTCTTAACTGCCTACTGTTAGCCCAGATACAACTATCAGAAAATGCCAAAAGAATAGAACATTTATAGAAAATTAGCAGACAATTTAAACTTTTGAAAATGTTTTTGTTTCTCTTTTAGGATGGCTCCAGAAGTAGCGGCTGTGGAGAGGAAGGGTGGATACAACCAGTTATGTGACATCTGGGCAGTTGGTATAACTGCTATCGAGCTGGCAGAACTTCAGCCCCCGATGTTTGACTTGCATCCAATGAGGTTGGTATGAAGACCATGTATTCGGCAGACCTTGTGTGAGAGGGATCTGATGCGCTTTGATTAGAATAGTTGGGCAACGTTTAAAATTTCGAGTAGTCCTGAAAGCCTAAAGCCAGTATTCATTACATGTTTTAAGCACTTATTAGGAATAATTTGGTGGCCTGGAAACACTTGTAGTCATGCCTGAGAAATAGATGGTTAAAATATGCATTCTTTACACAACATCATCAGCTGTTCCCACAGAAAACAAAATTATTCACACAAACTATTGCAAGGGGAAGATGTTATTTAGATTCTACAGGTAACAACCAAACAGATGTAACCATTTAAGTATTGCCAGTGTCTGCGTGCAGTATAAAATGATGTCCTTTTTAAGTATAAAAGTAATAAGTCTGAATATAGATAACCAGTGGTTAGTATTGTATAAGTAAATTGATAGCACTTGAAAGCCCAAGTTTGAAGAAACAGCTGTTTTGTCCAGTCCTCCTTATTTTTAATACTTCTGCTTCCTGGTGTTTGAAAACAGTAAAAGCAAATTAAAATAATTTATAATTGTTACAGGGCGTTATTCTTGATGACGAAAAGCAACTTTCAGCCACCTAAACTGAAAGACAAAATGAAATGGTAAGGAATTCTACCTAATTTCAAAGATTTCATTTCATTCAGCTGTGGAAATTGATTGCATATTTAAGGATGCGTTTATTTTTTATGACTAGTTAGCTAAAAAAATAAAGTAGCAGTAATTCTAGTCATTTTGTTTTTTGTTTAAATCAGATAAATAAAGTAAAGTAAAGTAAACTTTCATTTTCAATAATGAGCCTCTCAGTCAAGGACTGTTTTAAAACCTATGTGAATATTAAAACATAAACCACCATATTTCACAAGGTAAATATATATTGTGTTGTATAAATGGATTCTGTTGTTACTGACAGGTGGTTTTCAATTTACTACTTTACAAAACAAACTCTTAATTCAGTAGTGACATGTTCTTAGATCACACCCCCACTGTCAAGCCTTGTCCTTTTAGCATTGCTTTAAGGTTTGTGTGAGATTGAACAGATGTCTGCCTTACCAGTAGGAAACACATCTGCAAGCAAATTATTTATTTGACAGTGTTGCTATATGGCCCTTAATCTTTTACACAAAGTATTTACCCCACAATGTATTTATTCCAGTTTTATTGTGAATGGAGAACACATTGATAATGTTACAGATAAAGCAAAACGTAACATAGGTACAGCAAATGCAATCACTGAAATTATTCAGTAATATTTGTTAATAACTAGAAAAAAAATACTAATTTAATGTAGTCAGTAACTTCTATATTGACAACTCAGTGTAATGTTTGACAATAAAAAGTATAATCACAGAATTCCTAAATCCTGCGTGAGATGGTCCCTTGATTGTATTTCTTTGTCATTTTATCACAGGTTTTCAATTTTTTTTTTTTAAACATGGCAGGTTATTTATATGGTTCAGTTTATTGCTATTGTGCATTTTTTAAATCTTGTTTATTTTTCTGAAGGACAAACAACTGTCACCATTTTGTTAAAATGTCCCTGATAAAAAATCCTAAGAAAAGGCCAACAGCTGAAAAACTGCTGCAGGTAGCATTTTCAATACATTGACTATTTCACAATGGAACATTTCAAGAGCAGTTAAATGCGGTTTTGTATTGACCAGTGTTCATGTCTTCCAGCATCCTTTTGTAACACAGCCTTTGAGTCGAACACTTGCCATTGAGCTGCTGGATAAAGCAAACAATCCAGACCACAATACTTTCCATGACTTTGATGATGATGATCCGGAGGTAATTTCTATTATATTGTTTTCTTTTTTTTTTTTTGTACATGCAAATTGCTGGTGCTGGGACAAATATATGAATATTCAAATAGCTTGAAATGTATTCTCATTTCTCTCCTTTTGATTTATAAAAGAATATATATTTTTTTAGTTTACTAAAAAATACTTTTATAGAAAATTGAGGGTTCTCCACTTAAATTCATGAGGAAAACCTGTTTATGTAAAATATTACAAATTCATACTGTGTGCACATGCTATACTATGTGTGTTGTTTCTTTCTATGTGTTTATTTCTACATCTACTCTCTCCTTCTCCCTGTGGTTCCACATTTCATTATATTTGTTTCTCCCAATTTAGTTTAAATATTTGGGGATCTTTTCTCCCGCTTCACCTCTTGCACGGCGAGCCCCACGTTTTGCCGCCCGTCTGAAGGTACCACGGTTGTCTGTCTGAAGTGCACTGTATAATACAGTCCTGTCTTATCTAAACTATGTTGCATCATCCTTGGCCTTTTTATGTTCTTAACATTGGCAGAGAGAGAACTATTATAATCTGGGTTCAATATGGAAATTGGAAATTGTCAGTAATATAATCATGTGTTATCTTAACTGCTGTTTAAAATGACTTTCTGCAATGAATACCACTTTGTCTTAATAATTTGTGATGGTTTGAGGGGAAAGACATAATATAAAGACTGGAACAATATTAAAACATATTAACATTCAGTGTTCTTAACACTTGCCAAATAAGTAATGCATAAAATAGTATGAACTTGTTACGTATTTGGCTGTTAATATTAGTTTGGGGGGGGGGGGGTTTACAGTCTTTAATAATCCTAGGTAGTTTTGGAAATGATTCGGCTTCCCCCATTTTAAGAGGTTGAATTTACATCAGTAAATCACAGACCAAATTTGGTTCTTTTTCCATAGCAACACCTGTAGGCATGCGTTTGCATCTAGTGGTCAAATTGTTTTTAGTTATGAGTTCTTATAATACTTTTACCAGCATGAATTAAAATAAATTGCCTGTTGTGCGTAGAGTGGTCTTTAAGCATGCTAGTGTATTGACACACAAGGTTCATAACAATCATAATAAGAGCTGGTGCATCTGTAAACATAGTCTGGTCTTAACATTCCTTGTATTAAAATGTTGACTTTTCAGGCTGTAGCTTGCAGTAAAAATAATTAAACATATATAGGGCCTTAAAGTGCCATTTACATGAGAGTGAAATTGGCACGCTGTATGATCTGGTTTGTTTCTTTACTGTTTGAGAATTAGTTTTTAATGAATTGCTCCTGTCCAAGGTGGTTCATGTACATGTACTTTCTCATTGAATGTATATACACAGGTCAGACATCAACAAGATCAAATAGCAAATATTTCCTAATTGAAAAATAATTACTATATTAACTCCTTGCCAGTCAGGACAAGTTCACCACATGCTTTATTATTTCACTTGCTTTTTTAAGCAAGCAAAATAAACTTCGTATGGAAGATCGTGAAAATAACGTATTTGTTTTATTCATGAGTTTAGGCTTCTTATTAGTTGGGTTAGTGAAGGATGCATCTTGGGAAACTGTCACCTACATTTTCATTACATGTGTTCCAAGAAGTTACACACAGTGTAAAATATGTCACCATGAGTCTAACCATCTGTCTGATTTATATAATATTATACAATAAGATTTTTTGTGGTCTTTGAAGTACTGTTTTTGTATACAATAACCATTATATGTGTAATTGTTTAATTATTGTCAATTTTGTTCTCTTTAAATGAAAATTATTATTAATTGATCTACAAAAAACAATACATGCATATTTTGCCAGTGGTATACTCTGAGGGTGCTGTGTTCTATTTTGAGAGACCTAATTTGGCCCTTTTTTGGCACCAGCCTCCAGATCACTGCTTCTAAGAGGCAAGGCAGAATGACTGCTCACGTAGTGCCTGTCACGAGATTCAATTCGGCCAAGAACTTTGAAAAAAGTTAAGCACGCTCAAGTCCCTTTTTCAATTTTTTAAAGCTTGGCCGCTGTAGTGCACTGATAGTGTAAGGATAATTGACCACGTTGTCAAACAGGTAACGCAGCAATAACGATCCATGATGTGGTACGGAACTGAAAAGGCAGAGCACTTGTTATGTGTTTTTTTTTTTTTTTTTGTCAGGATGTTAATAAAAAAATTAATAGAAAAATTACAGATATGTTATTTAAACAGTTGTAGCAACACGTGGGGATGTGTAACTCTATTTTTCGGTCCCCACTACTTACTCTTTAACCTTAACAATGAACATAACAATCAATTTTTGCAATTCTGTAGGCTATACATTGTCTTGTCTATCTTGATTATATCTGCCAGCACTTATTTTGACTGTGTAGCTTTTCCACCTGGAGGAACAGGACTTGAGAAATGTGTATGGAAACTTCCGCAGTGAAATTTACCAAACACCATTTTTAGTTTATTGGTTGGTTGAGGGGGGCTGTTCAGGCAAATTCACTGATCTTTTGAAGACTACATGGATTAAGAGATTCCTACAAAGATTTAGTGTAGATGAATGAAATAACCTTTTCATGATATGGGAAGTACTGTATGTGATGTCATTTAGTGGCTGACCACTTATGTTTCAGTTGTATTATTGTATTATTGGTACGTGTGTACAATCACAGCCCATCAGAAACATCAAGCACTCTTTTCTTGGTTATAAAAAAGTGTGACTTATAAAGTAATTAAAGTGATGTTATAGGATTTCATTTTGTGTTATATATTTTAGATATGTAAATTGTATATGTATTTTTTTTCTGATATTCCATGTAGCTGGATGTTGACACAATACAGCCAACCCTTAACCTTGAAATAACATCCCAATTGCAACAGCAGAGATCAAATATAGCATTTGAGTGTGTGGGTTGCAAATAAAAAGTCTCCATTGTACTTTCTCTTTTTTTTATTTTATGTAATTCTCAATCCTAAAATTCTAGGTGAGGCAAAACTGTTGGCCATAGCTGTAAAATTTGGAATCCCAGAATTGTGAGAAGTAGCAGATTACCACCCATGTAGCTATCACACTCTAGATTTATTTATTTTATTTTATTTTTTGCATGTGGCCCGCTTTCTGAAAGCAGTTTCTTTCATTTAAAAAGGGGTAGTGCATGATTGACATTTAAAATATATTGCCAAAGCCCAGGTTTATCGGTTTAAAAAAATTAAAAACAGAATGTTCTAAATAGGTCTTCAGGGGGGTATTTTTGTGTTATCGGTTAAAACCGAAAACTTCAAGCCCAGCTATATATGCTGAAGTTCTTTTCAAAGCAAAGGGTAATTGCACTATTTTCACTTTAGCCCTTTCAGTCCTGAATTATTTTTCTGGAGCAAAGAATGCAAAATTAAGTTAAATTGGTGCATACATTTTGGTAAATGGAACTTGAGTCCCATCCAGTACTTTTAAGAGCTCTAAACAGCGGTTGAGGTCCCACCAGGACTGAAAGCGGTTAAGGTTTAGTGCCCAATGCAGTTTTAAAATAGTTTTTACTGTGAAAACATTGTTACCTTTTAAGCCAACCCATACTGTATGTGATTTTAGTAAAAAGACAATCCTATTGATTATTTCTTGTTTGATTCCTGAGCTCTAACGGTTTTAATAAAAATACCCCTGATGTTAGATGGGGCAAGCTTATTTTGATTTTAATGTGACGACATGGTAGAAGTTTTAAAGCCATTTGGAATATGAACCAACTATATTGTCAATAATGTGCTTTCTGGTAATACAGAGAGCATAGTAGGCTAAATTATGTTAAAATGCATTAAAACAGACAGCAAATAGTAAATTTAAGTGTGTAATTGAGCTGCCATGTAAAATTGTGTTTGTTTGTTTTTTACCAGCCAACAGCAGGTAACATCTTATGATTAAACCTTTCTGGGTGAACAGCCTTTGCATGTCACTTTCGCATACAGGAAACATTTCTGTGGGTCTCTAGGGAATTGAGCTGTAAATAATTGTCTCCTTTAGGGAACAGCACAACCCAGTTAGAAGGCTTAAAGGACAGAAGTCAGATGAGTCATACTTGTTTTTATATGCTTTTCAGTCATGTTATATGGATTGAAAACAACTGAATGCATATAGGACAAACTACGAATAAAGAGATTCTATAGATATCCAACAATTGTTTGGTCACCTGTGTTTTCTTGTAATAAAGATGCTTGTTGGCTCACAGCTCAGTGGTCACAGTTGCCGAAAGGTGTTTAGATCCTTTTAGAAGCCTGGTAGGATTCAAAGGAGGGTTATTCATGTTTATTATTGCCGTTTTGTTTTAATAATTTAAAAGTAAGAATGTTATTAAAGATTATTATCTATTGGTCTTTAGCATTTTGAATGAAGACACAATTGGAAAGTAAGAAGATACTGTACATTGTGGACATAAGTAAACTAAGTTATGAAGCCAGGTGAAATTCACATTTTTATTACCAAGACAAAAGTTTAATGGAATTTTTAGAGAAAAAATAACAACCACAAAATCTAAGAATACACAACCAACGATATACTTTCGTTAATGCTAAGACTGAGATGTACAGTGGTGATTTTTTACCACTATATTTATGTATAATAAATTCAATTGCATATTAAGTAGCAATTTAAATTGATGAAGAAAGATTTCAATGTAAAGCATGTCTTAATTATGGAATTGTAGCTACAGTTGTAGTTGCAGGATAGTTTGACACTGCGGACTCACCATGCAGCCACCCAAGAGCTCTAGCGTCGGAGGACAACGCAGCTCTCGGGCAGCTTACAGGCAAGCCCGCAGGCACCCGGCCAGACTAGTGGGGTCGCTGGTGTGCGGTGAGCCGAGGACACCCTGGCCAACCTAACCCTCCCTCCCCCCCGGTGGTGTGCGGCCAATTGAGCACCACCCCCTGGAAGCTCCCGTCCTCGGACGGCAAAGGAATAACCTGGACTAACTTGTGATGTCCAGACTATAGGGCACATCCTGCACTCCACATGGAGCGCCACTCGGGAGCCAGTTTGTAACATATTTAAGATAATGTAATCGACCCTGGTCATATACAGAATGAGATGAGAAGCACATAGTACAAATGGAATCCTCTTTGTGTTAATCTTGGAATTGCATGTAGCCCTTTGTGGTCTTAAAAATAATGTCTAATTTGAATCTGCCATTTAACCTTATCTTTTTTGAGGGTTTAAGAATGTATTGCCTGAATATTTATGTAAAGTTTTTGGATATGTAGCAAAAAATAAAGATTAATAAAAAGCATGAATTGAACCTATATCTGGAAGGAGAAGGATGTAGGTTGAGTGTTTTGTAGGATAAGCTGCTTGGTTTGTTTGTATTGCATGCATAATTTCCTTGAGTAAGTATTTAGTAAAAATGTTAAATATAGATATTTATGAGCAACCAGCAAAATGTAATGGTTTCTAGAATGCTGTTCAGTTCACCAGGTACTATATTTAATGGATCTGGTCTGTTTTATTTATTTAGTCTAGTATTTTATTTTTTTTATTTTTTATTAATTTAGTCGTCGCCAATTATTTTTACCCCAGTTTTTACCCCAATTTAGCATGCCCAATTATTATCAGTATCCCCGGCTCACCGCTCGCAACCCCCCCGCCGACTCGGGAAATGGAGGCTGGAACACGCGTCCTCCGAAACGTGCTCCTTCCAAGCCGTCATTTTTCGCACTGCAGATCCACAGCAATGCCACCAGACCTATAGTGCCGGAGGACAACACAGATCTGGCGGCTCCGCTGCAGAGCCACAGGCGCCCTATCGGCCACAGGGGTCGCTGATGCGCGGTGAGCCGTGGATTCCCCTGCCGACCTAAGCCCTCCCTACCCGGGCAGCGCTCAGCCAATTGTGCGCCGCCCCCTAGGAACTCCCGGTCACGGTCAGCTGTGACATAGCCTAGATTCGAACCTGCGATCACCTATTTAGTCTAGTATAATATTAGGTAGTCTTTAGGCCGGAAACATTTAAGGATCACTTGTATCCCATTTTTGGAAAGATTGGCCAGCTTCCCACGAGAACAATTGGGTTTTAAATAAATATCACATCTTTAACGTACTCCCTGCCCTGGAGAGTGGGAATGAGCGCAATGTAACCCTGTGTATTTTGTATTTTTGTTTCAGCCTCCTGTTGTTGTCCCTCACAGAATTCACTCAACAAGTAGAAACACGAGGGAAGAGAAGACACGCTCTGAGATAAACTGTAAGTTCCCTTATTGGAAATGAAAATACTCTTGTATTTGGTTAAATGGCAAAGGCTGCATGTAATATTAAGTTATAAGTAGGGCTTCTGATTTTTGGTTTTAACTGATAAAACCCCCGATACAAAAAAAAAAAATGAAATTGGTGGATAGCCAATAAACACCAGAAAAACTGTGGAAATGGTTAATCTATTCACGTTGACTTTACCCGTTTCCCATTAAAACATAAAACCTACTACAAAATAATAATAAATACATTTCACTTGCAAGATTTAAAACAAGATTACAATCAGGATGGAAGCTTGTTAGCGGGATTTAAAGCTGTATTACAGTTAAGATACGGAGGATTTAAAACAGAATTGTGGCGAAATGTACAAAAATGCCTACACACAAAAACCCCAGAAGAATGTGCCCGTGACCATAGGGATTTCGTTGTGAAAGACAGCAAAGGAAAGAAGGTACAACTTAAGCGTGCAAGTACTGTCGAGTTATTTTGGAAAGTAACCGAAAACACTAATTTCATAGAGTATATCAAAAACGAAAGCCCCGGAAAAAACGATAGACATAAAACTCAAAAATAGCTAAAAATAAGCACCGAAAAAATACAATTTAATAAAACCCCAAAAACAGAAGCCCTAGTTTATAAGTTATAAGCGAATAAAAAGTGGTGGCAGAATGTTTGGAAACAATGAGACATTTCATACCAAAGTATTTTTATTTCAAAATGCTTGATTTTTTTTTTGAGGATGCAACATAGACAATAGATAATTGCAAAGCATATGACATGGTTTATTTAGATTTCCAGAAAGCTTTTGACAAAGTCCTGGATAAAAGATAAATTCTCAAACTGAATGCAGCACATGGATTAGGGCGTGGTTAACATGTAGAAAACAGAAAGTACTGATTAGAGGAGAAACCTTAAAATGGAGTGAGGTAACCAGTGGAGTAACAGGGATCAGTATTAGGTCCTCTGCTCTTCCTGATCTACATTAATGACTTAGATTCTGGTATGGTAAGCAAGCTTGTTAAATTTGCAGACAACACAAAAATAGGAAGAGTGGCAAACACCGCTGCAGCAGCAAAGGTCATTCAAAATAACCACTGAGAACTGGGCAGACACATGGCAAATGACATTTAATAAAGAAAAGTGTAAGGTACTGCACGCAGGCAATACAAATGTCAATTATAAATACCATATGGGAGAGCGACCAGAATGATTTGTAATGTAAAATATGTTTCTCTTCTGCAGTTGGGCAGGTTAAATTTGATCCCCCTTTGAGAAAGGAAACTGAACCACACCATGAACTTGTAAGTATCCAGCACCCTGTACCGTGGCTTCTTGCATTGCATATGAGTTTTGTATTTTGTGAGGGATTGTACTGTAGCTCTCTTGTAATTTGAAAACAAATGGTAATTAATTTAGTTTAATTGCGTTTACCAAGCTAAATTGATGTATTTACATGTTTTGTAATCATTTCTTTTTTTTTCATGTTTTTTTCATTCATAATTAGGCCTACTTTTGTCTCAAACAATTTAAAATAGATAATGCTAAACTTGTCATGCAAAATTTGGCTGCTATGTAAAATTGCTGTCATTAGACTTTGGTCAATGGATGATAGAAACCAAATGGGGGGGGGGGGGGGGGGGGCTATACCAAAGCTATACTATTATATGTGCTACTGCATTGATTTTGTATTTAAATGGAGCTACATATGCATATCTTGCTCAGTGTAATAAAGAAATGATCTTCTGGTACATTTGAACTTGGAATTTGAACAAGGTAAGTTAATGATTTACTGTTGTAGCATATGTACATATAATTGGATTTAAATTAATCTCATTGATCAGCGTAGCTAAAATAGGTTTTTGCCAATTCATGTGTCTGCTGCCTTATAATTAGGTTTTTCTTGTTACACCTAATTGTCATACTAGTTTCTTGTTCTTTCTTTCATTTTCTTTTTTAATTGGTGGTGGGGCATTTAGTGTAGCTTTAAGTGAAATGCCGAATGTAATTTAGTTTTGGGTGTCTGCCAAACTATGTAGGCAAGCGTGTCCTCTCCCTTTTTGTTCTTTTGAGGCTTTGGTCTTGATGTAAATAACTTTAATTTCTTGGTCTGTCCGCAAAACAGCCCGACAGTGACGATTTTTTGGACTGTTCAGAAGAAATATACTACACTGCAAGATCTAATCTGGTATTTTTCACCTTTGAGTGTTTGTCTGCTTCCCGTTTGTGTTGTCATTCTTCTGTTTGCTTTCTTCATAATACCTTATAAATGTTTGTGAATAACACTGTTGTCCAAACTTCGTTCAAAGCTGTGGGTTATTTTGGTCTTGATATTTTTGCTTTTAAATAACAGGGTGTTTGAAGCAATAGTTTGATTACAAAGGGCTATGTTTTCAGTTCCAGTTGCACTAGCACAAGCATAGCTTATCCTAAGAACCTGCAATGACTTTGCTGACACCAAAATAGCTCTTCTTATTCTTCCTCAGACTGGTAAACAATTTCTGTATTTCAAGATTATAATTTACAATCGCTGTACTGTACATATAAAGCTCACAATACCTTGTTATACAAAATGCATTTGAAATTGGGTTTACACAGACGTTAAGCTGGCTGGTCAGCCTTTTCAGTAGCTATTCAGATGTTGTTGTTTTTTGTTTGTTTTTACATCCTTTGAGAGAACTGCTCATCCAACTGTGATAAAATGTGGTATTGACATTCGTTAGAACAATTTTTTAAATAATTTCTGTATATCAGAATGTAGGTTTTGGTGACCCAGTTTTGCAGGAATTCTGATTACTAGAGCAAAAGAAGATTCTGTCTTCGGAACTGCTTGTCCACATTTGATTAAACGAGTCATGGCCGTTTGTAATGATATCCTGTTTTATATGTTGTGGAAGTCAGTCAGTATCAGGATAAAAAAGATCATGGTGACTTTGATACTGAAACCTAGCTGTTGAATACTTGGAAGGGCAAGGAATGAATTTTCCTTACATGCACACATTGTTGTATGTTGGTTAATACCAACTATGACCAAGACATTTCTCAATCAAATTTTAAAATCAGTACATGGTGGTCAGTTTTGTGATTGTAGTGATCATTTGTTTGGCCTATTTAATGATATACAGTATAGGATGCATAATCTGGAGCGGTGAGTTGAGAGGGGTGTCTATTGTACATGTACCCTCATGTGTTAATGTTTAAATGATGATGTTACATGGTGGCAAGATATACATTAACTATATCTAACTTTTTACCAGCTTAATACCACATAAATCAGGTGGTTATATATCGCTGTCCAGACATGTTCATCTTTCACAGAACATTTGGAAAGCTTCAGTTCCCAGAGGGCTGAAACAAAACCTTTTGTTCTGATTTCTGGTTTCAAATTGATGTCTAAGCAGGCATGTATAAAAGTGCTTTGACTTTGATTTAATTAAAACTTTTTTTTAAACACAGTCCACTGGTCAATCATAAATGTAGAGACCTAGTATATCATGACAGGCACAGAATGCATGAGTGGTTTATTAATGGCAAACCAAAGCACCTTCCCTGTGTAAGCCAGAAACTGTGATATCTAACTTTCTCCAACTTTCTCTTTGCATTTCAAGGAATGTGGATGAGCTCAGAATAGAAGTGAAGGATGCAGTTATGTTTAGAAAAAGCTAACTTGGATTAGTGATTCAAGGGTAGACATAGTGTATTGAGTAATTTACTCTCCAATCAGAACGCTATGGGCCCTATTTACCAATGTTCGCAAACCCCTCAGACAATCGCAAAACACTTTTTGCAGACAGTTAGCGCACCAAAATCAGGCGCATGTGTGGGCAAACAGACTTTGCCCACCTATGTGATTTAGCAACCATGTTTTGGCGCCCACCCGGCAAGTCAGTGTTAGCGCAATTTTACGGCAGTGTCCTCATTTACATACATCTGTATCAATTTAGCAAACCTTCAACAGGTGCTAGTGTTTGCGTTTCAAAACCAGGTGTAAAGTGCGTACAAATTACATGGTCGACTATAAATGCTGCTGAAACTACCAGGGAAGCACACACTGGATTTCTACATGGCCAGACAAAGAGAGAGGAGGAGGATACGTCCCCAAATATTTAGAAGTCATCTGTCTTTTCTGAGCCTGTCTGACACACAATGTATGCAGCAATGTCGCCTCAACAGATAAACAATCACTGACATCTGCCAACTGCTTCAGGCTGACCTGGAAGGAGACAGACGATTTGCCTGTAGCACTAACATTTTATGCCACTGGCTCATTCCAACGTATTGTGGGTTATACTACAGGCATGAGCCAGTCGGCTGTATCATGTGCAGTGAGATGTAACTGCAGCTTTAGTAAAGCGGGCAGGAGAGTTCATTCATTTCCCTGTCTCTCACGAGCTGCAACAAAGTACAAAACAAGGTTTTCTTGGGAGTTATGGGTTTCCTGGTGTCCTGGGAGCCATTGATTGCACACATGTGCAGCTACACGTACCAACACAGAACAGGCACCTCTGCATAAATTGTAAGAGGACCTATTCTGTCAATGTGCAAGTAGTGTGTGATGCCAACAACTACATCACAAATGTGTATGCAAACTATCCTGGCTCACCTTTCCAAATTTGGGAGAAAATGAGAAAAAATAATTGCCGATTCCAAATTAAAAAAAATATATATATAAAAAAAGGGATATATATATATATCCCTTTTTCTCAAACTTTATATATATATATATATATATATATATATATCCTGGCTCCGCTCATGACTCGTTTATCCTCGCTAATTTGCAGGTTGCAGCTGCGTTTCAGTGCGATGACAGTCTGAGAAGTTGCTTGATAGGGGACAACAGGTATCCACTGAAGTGGCTACTGACACCGCTGCTCAACCCCACGACCCCTGCCAAACAGAGGTATAACCATACCTTTAAATGTGCTCATACTGTAATTGAGCGAACATTTGGAATCCTCAAAATGTGATTCTGATGTTTGGATGTCTCTGGGGGAACACTACAATACACTCCTCGGAAGGTTAGCAATATCATCATGGCTTGTTGAGTTTTACATAACATAGCTCTCCATAATGGATTTGATGTTGAATTTACAGAGGAAAGATTACAGGGTTAGAGGGAAGCAGATGCTGAACTTAAAGCCCCAGTGGTGGGGGTTACAGATGTTGCACGTGCCAGGCAGTTTCAGGCAAAGCCTTATAGATCACTTATTTTATTACTTAGCCTGGTTTGAGGGGCTTGGTCATCCTCCTCACTTTGGCTGCTGGACATTTTTAATATTTTTGCTCTTTTGCCTCTTTTTTTTTTTTTTTGTTTCAAAATGACCTATGTTCGCTATCGCAGGTGCTTTTAAAGGGAATGTTGAATCATTATTGGTTGTAACCTTACTCCCCTCCCCCCCCCCCCATGCTTTGATTGGCTGGGCGCAGGATTCGCTATTTGATGTGAGTTAGCCCATGCATGAGACTCGACTTCTGAATCACAATGGCAATCACAACGGCTGCTAACGCTTTTGCTTGAGCAGAAGTGTCTGCGCACATATTTGCCAAATAGGGTCCTATGTGCATAAAATGTATTTTGGGTGAGTAAAATACAACATTACCTTGAAGTCACGAGTACTTCCAATAAATACAGTAAATATATACTTTCATGCTAACTTATGGGGTATGCACTAACTACAGCCTTACATTTTAAGTGTAATGTTACTTTGTACAAAAACTGCTCTTACAATAAAAACCTCCCTTTCCTTATTTTCCACCTGAAAAAAATCCAACAATGTTTTTCACAGCCATTTAGTCCTGCCTTAATATTGCTACTCTCGATGGAGTTAGCTACTGTGTTTACTGAGTGTCCTCCCACAAGTACTACTATTTTTTTGGTTTTCTCGGTCTCTTGTGCTCTCCCTTTCCAAGTCGACAGACATGCTCCCTAAAAAAAAAAAAAAATTCCTATAAAAAAAATTAAAACTGTACCAATACTGCACCAATGCAAATAAAGAAACAATAAAATAGTATTCCTTATTGATCGCCTTGCTATAGCAATATAAACCATCCCAACTCTCTCAGCACAGAATATTGTATTTATTATATAGATTTACCTTACAAAAATTCGGTTGACATCGGTAGGTTAGGCTGAGGGGGGCTCAGATGGTGCTGAGAAATCCTGAAGATCAAGAATCCAGTTGCTTATTACCATCACAAACACGCACTGCACAAGTGAGTGTTTGTTTTCTTTTTTTTTTTTTTTTTTTAACATATTGAAAAAACTGACTAATTGGCCACGTGTTTCTGGCAATTCCCAGGCAGGTTACAATGAGCTGTCCTGGCATTTGTATGATCAGTTCTTTAGCCACCACTTACAATATATTGACCATTGAGATGACGGGAACCAACGAAGTACAAAAAGCTTGAGCTGTGCAACAAAACTGCTATGCATTTTCTCAATGCATTATATTTAAATGTCATGCATAATTCATATTGGAGTGCTGCATTTAATTAAACTCAGTCTTGATATTGGCAAAAGAACGCTACGGAAGTGCACTATCTCCACTCAGATTTCAGTTAATGTCGACAAGTGATCAAATTATGTGGGCAGTTTTCAGCGAAATGGTAACTGGAGCAGAATAGATGTGCCATTAACCTTAAGAGGAATGAACATAAACGGCAAGCAGACATAAAATTTAAATAAAACATCAAATTTAAGTATGGCAGTATACATTTTTCAGTGGATCTAAGGTTGATATTTAATTTTTCCCAACTGTTGCATACTGTTTGATCCACAGCTCCTGTGATGGAGGGGTATCGTTCTACTGAATCAGGTGTCTGGGAAGTAAAGCTGCTAAGGCAACAGTGTTAGTGGAGATTGTCCAAAAAGATCCAGCATAGAACTGATTATATATGGATGAAGGCAGGAGCCAACATCTCTCCTGTAGAATCCAGTTCAGTTTATTTTCAGATGACACGGCGGGGGTGGGGGGCAACCTTCTTAATTTCAGTTTCTTGAAGAAATATGAACCGCCATCCTCTTCTCTCCTTAAAAGCTGCTTTTTTGTATATGGTCTTGTACCAAGTATAAGGATCCTTGTTATTTGTGTAATAAAATCTGATAATCTAGCATATTCCGTTTTATAATTTGTTTTACAACTAGGCTTTCTAACCCGCATTATTTCTTTATATTTTATATGGTACAACTCATTTATTTCTACTATCATCTTCATCTCTGTCACCCTTTTGCGTTCTCTAATCTGTTTTCCATCTTCTTAAACATATTTTCGCCACACTGAAGTTCTGCATGCCATTTAAATAACTAACACATGGTACTTTGTGTGCCACAAGACAGTATAAAAAAAAATAAATAATAATAATAATTACAAAATAAAATGTAATTGACTACTTCTGTACACATTTTGTATTTGCTCTGGATAAACTAGACTTAATTCTAATGTGCTTTTTAAATTATGCATTTTGAAATGTCCACCTTTGCAATGCAGACCTCGAATGAGCTTCTCTGACTCTAGTTGTCCTTTCTGTTATATTTTGTAGTCACTTCAGCTTCATGAGAAGCTGAGCAAGCCACTCTTAGCTAAAAAAAGAAAATGCAGATAAGTGGACCCAGCTTCCAGAGACTGTTTATCTCTTGTGTTCTGCTGGAAAGGGGGCTCAGTTTGCACACATATCATGATACTAGGACTGCAGAAATTAATAGGGGCCTAATATTCCACAGCTTGAGAGAACGCATAGTATTAATAGTGTACCTGGACAATGGAAGTCCAAGTATAGCCAACCCTATTATAATGGAGACTTATGCAAGAATTTTCTGACATCACATTTATTAGACTTGAAATTCCTGTATGATTTAATCACATTTATTCAGTTTCACTTTAATTTATCTAAAACTGATTGAAATATGATTTCTCATCATATTTCATCATCATTGTACTAACCACAGTTTCTCTTGTGACCATTTATATTTATATATATTGGATAAATGCCATGTCAGAAAAAATGTATACAATAATTTCTGAATAAAATAAGTCATTAACCCATTATTGAAAAATGCAAAACCACTTAGATTTCCACCAGCATTATTTCCTTGTTCTTTGGCAACATTCAGTTAAACTGTCAATAAGCACTGATATTAAAGAGCATCTTGGTCTGGGCCATTTCAGTCATCACAGAACAAAGAAGTTTAAGCACCACTGTGGCCTCAGTAGAGCTAACATCCACATACATCTGGTACACCAGAATGCAGCCATTAACCTGGCACCTTGCAACACTCTGCCTCTAGTGGATTCATGAAATCCAGCAATAACAAGTTCCAACTTCTGAGTTTTAAGGAGTCACCAGGACATGTGACTGAAACAAAAAATGATACAAAGTGAATTTAAACATGAAAAAGAATAGATTATTTAAGATCACACTGATATTTCATACCCATATAAAGATGCTGTTTAAGGGCTATAGCATGTTAACACAAAAGACAGTTTGACTGATTAGTGCCATAAAACAAGGAGATAACACAGGCCATTAAAAGTTGTAGTATTTTTTTTTAAAACAATATAAAAATGGAATGCATTACTACAGTAATTCTTTTTGCGCATGTGTTTTTGCACCCTGGAACTGGTTGGCAGCACTGTAATGTGCACAAATCCTCCAATACAACTTCCAAGCTAACGTTTTGCATGAATATTTTAGGTTTTTGTTTTGCTTTGTTTTTCTGATCTGTCTTGAGTGTCCAATATTCTAAAACCATTTCACTCCCTTTTGAATTGCTAATACTGCTGTTCTATTATTAGATTCTATGTATTGCTGTTTTATATACCAGAGTTAGTTTTTCCTTAATAACCCAGTGTGCTTTTTTTTATACTTCGTTTTATACTTTGTGTGGTTAACCTGTGTGCTTGCTTTAAATAGTCAGTACAGATTTGCTTTTTCATCTCTTTTTCATCTCTTTTTAAACTGAGGATTTAAACTTTTGAAATATGAAAATGATCAGCTTGCTGATATTTCCTTTTCATTTCTCTCTCTCTTACAGGATCTTCAATTGGAATATGGACATGGGCCCTTTGGAGGAAATAAGTAAGTTTAAATTATTGTAATCTATGGCCCCGTCATAATGCTAATCTGAACTGCAGTGTATTTGTTCAGGATCTGTATAGCTATTGCCATTAAGGCTCTTGTGTTGCTTCACAGCTTCTCCTAATGTTGTCTTGCTGGGAGGATCAAAACTGTAGAGGTCCCCCTGTGGGAAACCACTCATCATATCTTTAATACCATTAGCAATGTCTTCCCGCTGGCTTGCTTTGTTTTTCAGATGCTGTGTGATCTATTGTTTTTGATCTGCTGTAATAAGATATAAAGCAAGCTTTGTAATACTAGGCTTCTATCCCATCCTAAAAAGGTGCTTAATGCATTTAACCATTTGGAAGAGGCGTGGTTGCAAGGCTTGTGTATTAAATAAACCAAAGTAAACAGTATTTCAGAACACTATAAAGCCTAAAAATAGTGGTACTTGCTTCCTTACTAAAACAGAGTGCTGTCATTTGTTAAAGGCAGGCATGCAGCATCCCCAGCAATTGACTTGCCCATACATTGAGACTGCATGTCTGCATCCACTGAATTGGTTGGAAGTTAAGGCAAAGCTTTGTCAAGTTATACAGATGTGGAAATCGATTAGAAACAGTCCAAAAACTCGGTTACACAAGGGCATCTGGCATACTTTAATGAAGGCAATGTATGCAGCACGTTCGTTGTCATGTTATTTGTCCCATCCAATAATTTATTTTATAGTACCAAGTCAAAGCAAAGAAAACGTGCCTATTCGAGTCTAAAATTCCAACTGCGAAAAAGTAAGCAGCAGGTTGAAGCGAGGTGGCTGTGCTGGATCATTTTAGTACTGATTTAACATGCAGACAGGAATACTTTTTGTCTGGGCTGACTTTCCAGTTTGGTTTCTGTGCAGTAGAGGGTGGTACAAAGTTGGTGCTGCATTGTCATTGTTTTGATTTAGGTTGCTAAAATCTAGTTTTCAGCACTGGAGGTAAAATAGTAGAAATGGACAACAGAAAAAAGCAAAGTATATTTCGGCTGATGATTGTTTCAAGATATTTCCCCAAAAAACTGTACATGCAGACTGGGGTAATTGTTTTGCATATCTTAATGTGTCTTTGGAGAAAGTACGAGCGATCGCTATTTAGCTTCAGAATCGCACATTAAACAAAAGGCTACTACAGAGGCTGCTGAACAGAACGTAAAATAAACAGCTTTCAATACAGATCACATAAAAGCAGTAAGGACTCACTGATAGGCTGATTAAAACTTTGTCATTTGAATAGTAAACAAGAACGTTAACCGCTTTGGAGAATTTATTTTGTAAATTGTTTGTGGACTTTTTTTTGTTTGTTTGTTTTTTGCTTAAGTGCAATGCACACAGGACGGCGAAGAAATCAAAAAGGGCAATCTACAGAAGGAAGACACGTAGTTTGAGTCTCTTGCGTTGTGCAGTAGTTCATTTAAACAAGGTTTATTTTTTTATTTTTTCCTCTCCGTACCTGTTTGTATGCATTGGCCCCAAAGAGATGAATTTCACGGTGACCCCTCAATTTCACGATTTCCGCGAAATCACGATTTAGGTAGACCCCTATCTATAGGTGACCAGTTACACTTTTATAGTTACAGCATAATATAGGATTGTTAAGGTAAAGGGAGAGAGAAAGGTGTGGAACTACATTTTTTAAGCAAAACATTCTTGGTGCAATTCTTGTCATTATTGCTCAGCTGTCCTTTTGATTGTCATCAAGATGCCATGCTTTGAAAATAATGGGAAGGTTTGTTTAATTTTAATTGAGCATGAGCTATTTTATTCGAAATGACTTTGGTGGAAAGTACAAAAGGAATGTGATGTAATTCTCATGCACTTCAAAACATTAATTTGAAATGCAATAAAACAGATAAGCAAGTTAATTGATGCTTGATTTACTTGCCTGCCTGTGTAAGATTATCAGGTTCCTTCGGAAACATGCCTAATTCCTTTCCCTGTGCCAGAAAGCAGACGTTAGTATTGTCTAATGTATTAGGCTTTGTCATATTTTTTCCCAACAGTTGAAGTGAAATGTGAAAAAAAAAAAAAAAATTATATATATATATATATATATATATATATATATATATATATATATATACAGACGTGCTCAAATTTGTTGGTACCCTTACAGCTCATTGAAATAATGCTTCATTCCTCCTGAAAAGTGATGAAATTAAAAGCTATTTTATCATGTATACTTGCAGCCTTTGGTATGTCATAGAATAAAGCAAAGAAGCTGTGAAAAGAGATGAATTATTGCTTATTCTACAAAGATATTCTAAAATGGCCTGGACACATTTGTTGGTACCCCTTAGAAAAGATAATAAATAATTGGATTATAGTGATATTTCAAACTAATTAGTTTCTTTAATTAGTATCAGACATGTCTCCAATCTTGTAATCAGTCATTCAGCCTATTTAAATGGAGAAAAGTAGTCACTGTGCTGTTTGGTATCATTGTGTGCACCACACTGAACATGGACCAGAGAAAGCAAAGGAGAGAGTTGTCTGAGGAGATCAGAAAGAAAATAATAGACAAGCATGGTAAAGGTAAAGGCTACAAGACCATCTCCAAGCAGCTTGATGTTCCTGTGACAACAGTTGCAAATATTATTAAGAAGTTTAAGGTCCATGGAACTGTAGCCAACCTCCCTGGGCGCGGCCGCAAGAGGAAAATCGACCCCAGAGTGAACAGAAGGATAGTGCGAATGGTAGAAAAAGAACCAAGGGATGACTGCCAAAGAGATACAAGCTGAACTCCAAGGTGAAGGTACGTCAGTTTCTGATCGCACCATCCGTTGCTTTTTGAGCGAAAGTGGGCTCCATGGAAGAAGACCCAGGAGGACTCCACTTTTGACAGAAAAACATAAAAAAGCCAGACTGGAATTTGCTAAAATGCATATTGACAAGCCACAATCCTTCTGGGAGAATGTCCTTTGGACAGATGAGTCAAAACTGGAGCTTTTTGGCAAGTCACATCAGCTCTATGTTCACAGACGAAAAAATGAAGCTTTCAAAGAAAACACCATTCCTACAGTGAAACATGGAGGAGGCTCGGTTATGTTTTGGGGCTGCTTTGCTGCGCCTGGCACAGGGTGCCTTGAATCTGTGCAGGGCACAATGAAATCTCAAGACTATCAAGGCATTCTGGAGCGAAATGTACTGCCCAGTGTCAGAAAGCTCTGTCTCAGTCACAGGTCATGGGTCCGCCAACAGGATAATGACCCAAAACACACAGCTAAAAGCACCCAAGAATGGATAAGAACAAAACATTGGACTATTCTGAAGTGGCCTTCTATGAGTCCTGATCTGAATCCTATCGAACATCTATGGAAAGAGCTGAAACTTGCAGTCTGGAGAAGGCACCCATCAAACCTGAGACAGCTGGAGCAGTTTGCTCAGGAAGAGTGGGCCAAACTACCTGTTAACAGGTGCAGAAGTCTCATTGAGAGCTACAGAAAATGTTTGATTGCAGTGATTGCCTCTAAAGGTTGTGCAACAAAATATTAGGTTAGCGTTAGCATTTTTGTCCATGCCATTTTCATTTGTTTTCTTATTTACAATATTATGTTGAATAAAAAATCAAAAGCAAAGTCTGATTTCTATTAAATATGGAATAAACAATGGTGGATGCCAATTACTTTTGTCAGTTTCAAGTTATTTCAGAGAAAATTGTGCATTCTTCGTTTTTTGTGGAGGGGTACCAACAAATTTGAGCACGTCTGTATATACAGTACTGTATATATAATATATATATATATATTTATATAGCTGTGCAAAAGGCTTAGATGTGTTCCATTTTTCTACTCTGATGCATTATTAGTATTATTTGTTTATTTAGCAGACGCCTTTATCCAAAGTGACTTGCAGAGTCTAGGGTGTGTGAACTATGCATCAGCTGCAGAGTCACTTACAATTACGTCTCACCCGAAAGACGGAGCACAAGGAGGTTAAGTGACTTGCTCAGGGACACACAATGAGTCAGTGGCTGAGGTGGGATTTGAACCGGGGACCTCCTGGTTACAAGCCCTTTTCTTTAACCACTGGACCACACTGCATCAACAATTTACTCAAAGCCTCCACTAGTGTTTTCTACTATTATAACAACCTTGACTTGCATAAGAAGGAAAAACATTGAGTGAAATAGCTCGCATCACTTTGATTTTCAAGGTGTGGTATCTGAAGGCATAATCAACAAGTACAGAGAAACATCATCTGTAATTGACAAAATGCTTGTCTTCTTTCTATTCCTTAAGGATATTATCTCCAAGCATTGCTCATCCTTGTTAGACAGCTTTTTGGGTCTTCCAGTCCTGGGTTTGTCAATTACAGATGATGTTTCTCTGTACTTGTTGATTATGCTTCGTATACCACACCTTGAAAATCAAGTGATGCGAGCTATTTCACTCAATGTTTTTCCTTCTTTATGCAAGTCAAGGTTGTTATTATAGCAGAAAACACTAGTGGACGCTTTGAGTAAATTGTTGATGCTCATAGTGCATCAGAGTAGAAAAATGCAACATGTCTAAGACTTTTGTACAGCAGTGTATATAAATAAATATAAATAACCTGGTACAAGCAATTGTTGTGTCATCACTTTTTTTGTAATGGAAGGCACTTGCTCTCATATATGTCTTAATTCAATAAACACAATTACTTTTTTTAATATGTATTAAAGGAGCCTTTTAAAATCAGTGGAAGAGGAACTTCACCAGAGGTAAATGTTGTTTTGCTTTCTCTCTTTAAATCCTGAATGTCTGCATTTGTGCTTTATTTGGTGCAACCTAACAGTGCCCTTTCGCCTTAGTGCTTGTCAAATTGATTTAATAGGCGACTAATTTGCTTGGACTGCAGCTATTTTTTTGTAGAATAAAATGCTATATGAAAAGATGCATTTCAATGTGGACGGCGCCCTAAAGGCAGTGCATGCCAGAATTATTTTTGCTTGGCTGAAGTACTGCCAGACAAATCCACTGAGCCATGGTACCTTGTTCATCTCCTCAGGGGACATGTGGCACATTTAGAGGAGGAGGATGATGATGAAACTCAACAGTAAGTCGCCCTGTTCTAGTTAGCTGTAATCATTATTTGCCAAATCCGAGAGAAAAGGTATTTTTCAGTTTCATACACGTCACATTCCGCTTCGCAGGCTTCAGCTCTTCCTAGTTTTGTGCGCTCATTACATGTTGACCAAAATAACCTTTTTTTTTTATTTGTATGGATCACTGCAATTGTGCCAACCTGATGTCTGTTACTGTTTTGTGTTGGCTGAGTGGTCTCTGTTTTTGCTTTGCCTCGTCCACGTCAGACATATCATGATTGTTAAATGCTGCAGTCCTTCAATCATTGGCTTGACCTTAAATAAAAAAAAAAATTAAAAAAAGTAGTACAATACAAGTGAAAACAATGGCATATATTTCTTTTCAAAAAGCAGTAGATCAATAACCCTGTTTAATAAGCATTTTTTTTGTAGTTTCTCATAACTATCCAAAAATGTTTTAATAAACTGTTTGTCACTCTTCTACTGTGATCACAGATAATGAAATGTACATTTTTATTGTTACTGACCTGAATAATATATTTTAAATTATTAGACCCACTATATCAACTTTGAAACCGAAAGTGCCACCACCACTGCCACCAAAGGTAAGATTTATTTTATTTTACAAATAAATGTTTACGCTTTTGAAGGATTGAGTGACATTGGAAACTAATTTATTATCTTGTGGTGCACAGAATGTCTATGGAATGTATAGGTGTGTTTTTTTTGTTTTGTTTTTTTACTAGTATCCTTGTTGCTTTCCACTTTCATCTAAAAGTCAATCACAATTCCTAATCTTTTTCTTGATGTGCATTAACTAGAGTGCTTATTCTTACTGCTTATCCGAATATATCCCTGACGTGCTGTACATGAGCAAAAAGAGATAAGATGATAGTGGTAGGAAATTCATCCATTAAAAAAAGAAAAAAAAAATGGATCAAATTCCCAACCTTTATCCCTGTATTAATGTTTATGGTAGTTGCTTTAAACCCCTTCCATATAATGCACTATTTAACTGTATTTAGAGGATAAGAAGTAAGGCTATGATTTTGGCACAGTGATTTTTAGTATGTTTCACGGACGAGGTACGGCAAAAAACCAAGAACCAGCAACCTCTAGGCTATAGGGCGCGCAGTGCCTTTACTGGATGTGCCACTCAGGAGCCCCCCCCCCCCCCCCCCCATACTGCATTTTTTAAAGGAAGCGCCTAATCCAAAGTGTTAACATCCATTTCCAAGATTTCACTGAAATTCATGATTTTCGTGATTTCTGTGACCTCTGTGACAAAAGCGTAAACTTAATAATAAGTAGTTCAATATATGTTCATCTTTTGGCACTCTCAGCTGTTTGATAAAAGGTGTTGCATCTTTTTCTTCTTGGCCTGAGTTGGTAATAATATTACTGGGTTTTGGTGAGTAAATACAGTACACATTTGTGCACTGAAATTGTAATAGGAGCTCTGAATTGGTTTGTAAATGCATTATGGAAATGCCTCACTTCATTAAAGCTGCTGTTTCCCTTGTATCATTTTACATTGTAATATTATATTCCCCAAATGTAGTTTTAGTTTCAATTGATACAAGCTTTATTGCCTTTTAAAACCTTCTTGCTGTGTTATGTATTATACGCTAAAGAGTTACTCTTGTGCTACTACAACAAGAATAGATTGTAGATCTGGGGAAAATTGATTCCACCCCACCCCCCTGTTTATGATGATTTTATTTGAAATAATATTCATTCAGCTTTTGATCAATGACAGTTAAACACCTCTACTATTTGTATCCCTCTGTTAGTGCTGTATAAATTGTTAAATTGATATTTCCTTATGTCGAATTACAAACTTCTGTTTTTTTTTTTTTGGTTTTTTTTTTCCTCAGCCAAAATCTATCTACATCCCCCAAGAGAGTCAGCACCCTGTTGAGGAAGACAACCAGGGAACCATAAAGCGATGCCCTGCTTCAGAGAGTCCTGTCAGGCCAGCATCCCATGGTCCCCCCAGACCTCCTCCTCCCCGGCTCCCGCCACACAAACTCAGCAGCCTAGGTAATGAGAACTAGCACAATGAGAGCGCCAGTGATGCAGAAGGGCAAACTGAGACCTTTAGATGGGGCTAATGAGAGTGAGGCAGTTCCACTTCCTCATCCATGCAGTCAAATGAAAGCCCGTACTTCACCCAGATTCCTGTGTGTCCTCTTTTTTTTGTGTGTGGTTTGTTTTAATATACAGAATCACGAATGATTTGCTTCATGTAATTGCAGTAACATGCTTTCTTTTAAATTCTAATAAATTGTAATCTTTGCTAATCTTGGTTTTAATTGCATATTTAATTTATACAATTATTGACTCCACCTCATTTGTTTGCTATTATTATTATTATTATTATTATTATTATTATTATTATTATTATTATTTTAAAGTTCTTCTTGCATATAAGGCCTTACATGGTCTTGGACCTTCTTATCTTCAAGATCTGCAGACCCCATATGTTTCTGGTCATTTTCTGAGATTGGAAAATGCTAATCTTCTGAGTGTCCCTAAAATTCGTTTGAACTCGTCAGAGCCAGGGCATTTAGTTATAATGCCCCTCGTCTTTGGAACTTGCTCCCAATTCATATCAGGAATGCTAGCACAACTGAATATTTTAAATCCTGTTTGAAAACGTTTTTGTTTGGGTCTGTTTATTTGTAGCTGGATTATACAGTAGATAGTCTTTTGTAGATGTGAAATATGTAGTGTATTATTATCATTATTATTATCATCCAAAAAACCCAGCATAAAATAACCTGTTGTCCTATGTCTGGATTAATATTGTTGCCCCTTCTTTATAGGTTTATATTTATTTACACACAATTAAACAGAAATTCTTGCATTTGCTGTTAAATTGTTTGAACCAACTGCTAAATCAAAATGGAGTCAGTTTATTACTTGCATTTCAAATTACTGTATACTATATTTTCTTATCAGTTTTCTTACCAGTTTTATAATCCCTTATATGGTTGGGTAAACTTGGCTTATTTTTATCTATAGGACTGCTCATATGTTTAATTACTCTAACAGGCATTCTCACGTATACCTTTTTTAATGTTTATATATATATATATATATATATATATATATATATATATATATATATATATATATATATATAGAGGAACTTGAGCATTTAATATTTGGTAATGTTAGAATCATAAATCTGGCAGACATCAAGTTAACTTGATGTTATGCCTTTCAATGCCAAATTGTACTTAATATTTCTCTTTGGGCTGTTATGTAGATAATTTTAGACTGTTTCAGAGTTACTGAATTTCATTTGTTTTCTTTGCAGGCAATGGAGTGAATGCATCACAAGTAAATGGAGAAAAAGAAAGCTCTCCCCAACGGCCATGGGCAAAACAAGCTACAATGCCTCCTGCTGTCCCTTTAAGGAAAGACAAGAAGGAGTTACCTGTAACACTAAATGTATACATCAACTTCATCTTCATTCTTTAAAAAAAAAAAAAAAAAAGAGCACAGAATTACTAGAACAACTCCCATTTTAAACAGTTAAACATTCTAGATCTCTGCTACACCTCCAATTTGTTAACTAAACCAGTTGTTCTCAAACTGTTGGTCGGGACCCCAAGTGGGGGTGGCAGAGGGGTCACAAAAGGGTTGGGAAAATGCAACAAATCTTTGAAACACTTTTTCTGGGAGGCCAAATGTGATCAAACTGATTCAGAACCTAACTGGAACAAAGAGTTAGACTATCATTATCTAAGCTTGAAATGTACTCCATTTCTCTTGGTTTTTGGTTACCTGACAGTTATCGATCAGGAGCCATTTACCTCCATGAAATAAGATCATTTAACCTGTTTTTTAATCGTTTTTAATACACCTTGTGCATTGTGTGAGATGTTTCCACAAGATGTACACAACCTTGACGAAACGGACAGGTGTTTGGGTTTCATACCTTTGTATTCCTTCAAGCCAGAACTACACACAGAAACACACACTAATTGTCACATTGTTCTACTTCAGTTTCATAATTTAAGACTACAAACATGCATAGCAAAAGCACAGAAATCAGTATGGATTTGTTTAAAATGGAAGAAAAGGGCAGCAGTGTGGAGTAGTGGTTAGGGCTCTGGACTTGACCGGAGGGTCATGGGTTCAATCCCAGGTTGGGGACACTGCTGCAGTACCCTTCAGCAAGGTACTTTACCTAGATTGCTCCAGTAAAAACCCAACTGTATAAATGGGTAATTGTATGTAAAAATAATGTGATATCTTGTAACAATTGTAAGGTTCCCTGGATAAGGGCGTCTGCTAAGAAATAAATAAATATAAATAAAAAAGAAAAAGAAAAAGCTCAAATTGTTACAAAAAATCTGGCTTTCCCAGTTCCAGCAGAATGTTTAGTGATTTGTTTTATTTATCAAAACTTGTTTTTTTTTAGTATTCATGCAAGCCTATCAATTGATATAATTAACATGTTATGTCTTTATAGAAACCACTAAGCAATGGTCTGCCACCAACTCCAAAAGTGCACGTAAGTTACCCAGTTTATTTTCGCAGTACAATATATTTTTTTGTTGTAGCCTACCATCTGTTGGATGAAATTGGAATTGCTTTTTGTTAGCTTGTGATTAATTTTTTTGTTTGACATTCCAACACGAGTCATCATTCTAAAACTATTACCTGTACTGCAGGAGCCGGTTTCATAAAAGTTCTGCGATTGCAATGTAGTTGCAGTGAGGTTGCGACGTCGCTGCGTGCGTTTTCATAAAGCACTTCGCAAGTGCCGTCGCTTGCGATCTGCGATGAGTAAAATCTGTCTAATCAGTTTCAAGGCACAGTGACCGATTTAGGTAAATACACAGTGTGGGTTGCAAAGGAAAGCTAAGCACACTCGCTACTTTGACACTTTATTAGTCTTTATTAGGAGGCATACCTGATAATCAAGCTGCGTTTAGCCTCATTATTTTAACTTGTGGGGCAGGTAATAACATGGAAGTGGCTGCTGCAACAAAGCTTTGATATTGCTGTGGTGAACTGTAACAGACAAATTAAGGAAAGTGCTTTTTCTCCATGATTTGGGGATCGGCAGGTTTCTTTTATCTTTTAGGTAGTTTTTATCTAGAAGTGAGAAGGAGGCACTTGTCACTATCTTTGTCACTTGAGTTTGGTCCATTTCATTTATTTGTGCCATGTTTGTGTGTTATTTAACACGTTATTGTACACATTTATTTTTGTATTATTATTATTATTATTATCATTATTATCATCATTATTATCATCATCCACGTAATTGCTGCACGGCATTGTAACCAGTTTAAAGCAAGGCAATCTGCCCAATAATGCTATTATCATACTGAATAAATCGGTACTTTTGGTATATGATTGTATTTCATAAATAAACCGTGCTTTTTCTTATTTTTTTTTTATTTTTTTTTTATACAGCTTGACCTTGCCTCTGTTGTTATTTTTCGCCCATATAACTTTGGGTTACACGTCTTTTTAAATAAATAATTTTGTAATAGTAGTATGCGTAGTAGTATGAACACCATGGTATGTCCTAAAACAGCATCTGCAATGAAAATTGCTACTTGCGGCTGCTGTCTGGCAGTCGCAGGTTTCTGGTGAAAATCGACAATGTTGCAGCTCTGCGAAGGTTTTATGAAACCCAATTTTTTATTTGCCAGGTGATTTGCGAATCGTCACAAATCGCTTTTATGAAACTGGCCACAGCATGCTGGTTTTGAATGTGCTGCTTAGTTTTTTTTCCTCCTTTTAATTCTAGATGGGTGCATGTTTCTCTAAGGTCTTCAATGGGTGTCCATTAAAAGTCCATTGTGCTACATCATGGATTAATCCAGACACAAGAGGTATTTATACTCTTCAGATCCACATAATGTACAATACAAAACGCATACCATAGGACTAGAGAACTGAAGAGTTTATTATGCTATCGGCTGGTTTCACAGAACCTGATTTAGCAGTAGTCTCGGACTGCCTAATGTTGCATTAGATAAGGTAGTCTGTGGAAACCGGTTATACACTATAAATAAAAATTCCTTTTTCATAATGGGTGTTCTGTAATTGTAAAAATGTGTCATTGTTTTTTTGTTTAGACCAATATTTGGTATTTGGTGCAGAAGAAGGCATTTACACCTTAAACTTAAACGAGCTTCACGAGACTTCAATGGAACAGGTGTGTATGTCAACCTTTTTTATTTAAGCATATTTTTATAACTTACATTTAAGGATATATATATATATATATATATATATATATATATATATATAATATAAGTATATATATATATATATATATATATATATATATATATATAAATAAAATAATTATTTTTATTTATTTTTTTGCAGCTTTTTCCACGAAGGTGTACGTGGCTCTATGTAATGAATAATTGTTTACTTTCAATATCTGGTAAGACTTAATTTAATACTGATGAGAGGGAGAGGTGGAGATGGGCTGGTTAGTGTGTCATATGAGAATTTAATGCACACCTCGGGCTAAATGCAGTTTGGCCCCAAGATTGAAATCAGAGAGCCTGTTGTCGAGGTAGTTTCGATGCTAGAAACGTGCGTTTCTCTTGGATTCACCTGATTTTCACTGGACGTGTAGGGCTCTGAAGGGTTTCTTTATCAAGTACTCACTAGAGAATTGTGGAGATGTGTTGCTGTGTGACAGCTCACATTGGGGTAGCGCTCTGTTGCTGGTATCAACTGGATGAGCCCCTTGACAAAATTGCTCACCAGTTAATATATGTATATTTGTATAGTATAGTTTGTGCATATATTACATTACCCGATGGGATTAACAATCTGATGTGATACCTAATTTTTTGGATCCCAGCTTTTTATCATGTTAAATATTTTCTATGAATTCTGTAAATATCTGTGCATGGAAGAAAAAAAAAATCCAATTAGTTTCAATTCTAAACATAAATGATGCAAAGGTAAAATGTTTCTAAATGTGGAAAAATAACTGATATTTCTTTTTTTTTTTTTAGGGAAAGCTTCACAGCTTTACTCCCATAATTTGGTAGGTCTCTTTGAATATGCTCGGCAAATGCAAAAATTGCCTGTTGCCATTCCTACACACAAACTTCCAGACCGAATTATTCCCAGGTAAGCAGGACTACATTTACACTGGGGCAGAACTAGGGTGTGACTTTATAGAAATCTGAGATTATGGTCACTGTTTTTGTCCCTTGTTTGTTTTTTATTTTTTATTTTTTTAGGAAATTTACAGTATCCACAAAAATTCCAGACACAAAGGGTTGCCAAAAGTGTTGCGTGGGTAAGTTGAATCTGCTTTTTATGCCTAATCTCTTCAGATCCTTTTCTTGCCCAGCTGTGTCTGATGAGCAGTTTATATTCTGTAGGCTCTGTATACGCATCAGTTTGATATAAATAGTTTTCCATTATTCACCCAAGCACACAGTCATTATTTTATATGTGAAGCGCAAGTATAATTATACCCTAGGCATGTTTATAATGAGATTTTTGAAGATGCCGGATATTTGGAACAGAAATTCCTCCTCAACAGGTCATTTGTCAAACCCGTGTACAGAAATCAATCAATGGAATGAGAAAAATAAACTATGTTAAACAGTCAATTAAATATTGTACCATCCTTTTGGGAGAAAAAAATTGAATAAACATTAATGCCGTTAGAATATGGATGATTTGTAATTAAGAACATCTTTGGAGTAGTTTCTTTGACCGTCATGCAATTGCAATTGTTACAAACTATTTTTGTTTGTCTTTTTTTTTTTTTTTTTTTTTTTTTGCTTGCAGTGAGGAATCCTTACACAGGACACAAATACCTTTGTGGAGCTTTTCAGTCCAGTATTGTTTTATTGGAGTGGGTTGAACCAATGCAGAAGTTTATGCTGATCAAGGTATGTTACAGTTCTTTTAAGGTGGTTCTGTTTTTTTTTTATTGTTGTTTTTCTCTAAAAAAAATATATATTTTTTTTTGCTGTAGAACATAGATTTCCCCTTGCCTTGTCCACTTGAGGTCTTTGAAATGCTGGTTGTTCCTGAGCATGAGTACCCTTTGATCTGCGTTGCTGTCAGTAAAGGAACGGAGTTCAACCAGGTGGTGCGGTTTGAGAATGTCAACCCCAACTCTACCTCCTCATGGTTTACAGAAACAGGTTTGTGTATACAGTGCTAAACTATTTGCATGCTGTAGAAATCTATTTTGATCCTGATAAATAGAACTGGTGATGCCTGAATTTGGGTAATTCCCTATCCGGTATGAAATGTAATTATTACCTAATGGGTGTTTACCTCCTAAGACCCCGAAACCTGAATAGATATATCAAAGCTGCACGCAGTACCTGCAGCACAGTCATGCCCACCCCCGAGGACATAAGGACTGCCCGCGCAGATTACATTTTTCCTTTCAGAGGACTGAACCTGATGGGAGAGCCATAAGCAGATGAGTACTTGCTGCTTTTATCTGTATATATTACTCGCTGTTTGTGTATTACACTAATTAATGTGATAATTATTGATGTTGTATTCGTTTACTAATAACACGTAATTTTTTGCACACAGCCTGTTGCGTGTTACATTCCGCAGCGGTCTTGTGCCCCTCGTGAAGCCGGCGCCCCTTCCCAGGGACCAAGCAACTTGGTCCACTGACTTGTGCTCTCCTCAACGGCTGCTTTGCTCCGGCTGGAGTTAAAGTTAAAGTTTTAGTTTTTGTAAACAATATTATTTTCTGAACTGTAATTGTTTTATTACTGTTTTCTGTGAATTTTTTTCTCGTGTCTTTTTTACAGAAAGACTAACACAACTGCTGGGTTCAGCAGCTCTGCGTGCGTGCATCAGCTGTGATTGCTTGTAGTCTCTCCCACAGTATCTCGTTGCCGTCTTGGTGACTGCTTGCAGCACCATTACTAAAGCTGTTAGGGCTCTAACATCAGGCATCCCTCAGTCTTGCACTGACTGTGGTTTTGCCAGAAGCTTATGCAGGTGGGCATCCCTGTATACTGCTTCCTGCGGTAACACGAACAGAGTAGACCTGTAGGACACCAACCTGCTCCGTTCCCGACCTGGTACCCGTACCGAACAGGGAATGAGGTTACTGCATCGGTACAGTACTGTACTGACCCGGTGCAAGTCACTGAACCGACCGGTGCTAGCTGAGCTTCTGCGTGAGCTCACAGCTCCGCCTGCCCCCCTGTCCCTCAAGGGCACCAAGGGGCTACAAGCACTGACTGGCAGCAGGATGATGTGCTGTTCATCGCCGTCTCTGTGGAGGTGGGCGAACAAGAGCTGGCATTCCCCTCTGAGGAGGTGGAGCCAGACAACACATCCCCTGCGGTTAAGCTCTCCCTGTCAGCAGAGCTTCTGCCACTGATTAAGAGGGCCACTGCGGTTTTGTAAGTGATGATGAGTCTGCTGCCCCTTCCGTGTCGTCCGTCCCCCCCGCCCCCTCAGTGTACCAGGTTTTTTTGTTTTTTTTTGAGATACAATCCTCCTGGGGTCACCTGGCTACAGCTCCGGGTGTTTCCCTGTTGATGGACGCGCTGTACAGCCTACATGATTTGGAGAAGCTGGGGTTGGCCCAATTTCCACTGGTAGAGGCATCTGTTGCCGCTCTGGTACAAGCGCCTAAACTAGTGCTCCTGACCAAGGACGCTAGCTGCCCTAACAAGCAGTGTTGGTCTCGGAGGTGATTTCTTAAGCTCGCTTACTCAGCCGGTGCGTTTGCTGCAAGCTGGGTATGTACAACACCATACTAGTAGCCTACCAGGCCTGTTTGGTGAAATCGCTTTCGGATAATCACAGACCCTCACCACAGCAGTTAAGGAGCTCCGCTTCGTTAGCTGCCCCATTACGCCGGGGGCATACCTTTTGGTCTTGCAGTGGATGAGATACTACAGCGCTTTCACCACGCACGGGAGTCCACAAAGGAGCTGTTGTGTCACTTGAAAGGAAGGGTTCTACTCCAAGTCATTCGTGGTGCCCAAGTGGGATGGTGGCCTCAGACCAATAATTGACCTCAGACAGGTCAACCTGTATCTGAGTCGACGGAGGTTCAAAATGTTGACCATGCAACAGCTGTTGCAGTCAATCAGGCCAGGCAACTGGTTCACCACGGTGGACCTCAAAGATGTGTATTTTCACATCCCCATAAGACCAGGGCTCAGGAACAGCATACGAGTTCCGTGTTCTGCCGTTTGGCCTCTCTCTAGCTCCCTGTGTCTTTTGAAAGTGCATGGACGTTATCCTGGCTCAATTGAGACTCAAAGGCATCAGAGTCATGGCTCATTTGTGTCCAGTCTCCAGCACAGGCAGAGGCCCACACGGAGCTTCATCGGTTGGGCCTGTTGGTGAATCGTTCAAAGAGCCAGCTCACACCTTCGCAGCCAGTCTCCTATCTGGGAGTGTGCTTGGACTCAAGGTCCATGCTGTCCACTCTGTCGGGTTACAGAGTGCAGAGAATAGCTGCCTGTTTGGAACTTTTTCAGCTCAACAGAGCGCTTACAGTAGTGACGTTCCATAGACTTCTGGGCTTGATGGCAGCAACTTTCCAGACTCTTCCATTGGGTCTCCTGCGCATGCGCCTTCAACCAAGCATGGTTCAACAACAAGGTTTTTCAGAACACGTTGAACCGTGACTGTCTAGCAATAGTCTTGCCACTGTCTGAAGGTGCCCTGTTTGTGGACACAGCCCGCCCCTCTACACCTAGACGTACTGCTGGGCAGTGTCAAGAGAAGGGAGGTCATCACAACGGACACGTCCAGCCTCTGCTGCGGCGCTGTGGAATGGTAAGGGGAGGTATGGAACTCCTCTTGGCAGGGTCTCCATATACATCTTTTGGAACTTGCAGATAGATATCTCTTTGCCTCCCAGGAATCCACCCACTGTTCCCTTTGATTCTCCATAGCTGCTTGCGATAGATACCTTGGAACACAGATGGCCGAGGTAGCTGTTATATACCTTCCCACCGCTCGCAATGCTCCCGGTGTGTCTGGAGAAAATCAAACGGGACCGGGCCAGGGTGCTATTAGTAGCCACTTATTGGCTAAGGAGACTCAAGGCTGAAAACCAGATACAGCTCCTGAGTGGCCAGCCGTGGAGACTGCCTAAGCGCCACGACCTGCTAAGTCAGGCTTGGGGGACCTTATGGCATCCCGACCTATTGAGCCTAAAGCTCTTTGTAATTGACACCCTACAAAATGCCAGAGCAGCTTCCACGCGTTCCCAGTATGGTACAAGTGGGGCGTCTTTCAGATGTAGTGCCTGTCTCGGGGGTTTTGACCCCACTACCTGTTCCGTGGCAGTTATACTGCAATTTTTGCAGGACCTGTTTGACAAGGGGAAATCCCCCTCTATGTTAAAGGTCTTTATGGCAGCTATTTTAGCTTGCCATGTCAAGATTGATTCGGTCTCCCCAGGAGCTCACTTCCTGGTGGGGCAATTTTTAAAAGGAGCTTGGCGGCTACCTGTGAAGAATATTGTTCCTCCCTGGATGCTTAACATTGTGCTTGATCGCTCATGAAGCCTTCATTTAAGCCCTTGCATTCAGCTGAGCTGAAATTGTTATTGTTCAATGTGGCTTTCTTGCTTTCAGTCACCTCCGCAAAGGTGTTTGCAGAAGCCAGGACAAAGGTTACGCTTCATACCAATCCTGCTTTTTTGCCGAAGACTATCTCAGCATTTCATGTAAAAAAAAAAAAAAAAAAAAAAAAATCACCCAATCTGTGGAGTTGGAGGCTTTCCATCCACCTCCTTTCCAGTCTGACGGAGGGCAGCTCCATACACTCTGCCCTGTGTGAGCACTAGCGTATTATGTTGACAGGACGAAAAGGTGGAGGCAGTCCTAACCAGTTTTTTGTCCGCTATGGGATAACTAAATGGATAACACAGTCAGGACTAACTATGAGCGAGCCGACTTGCCCCCTCAAGCTCACTGCCCATTCCACCAGGGGCATGGCAACTTGGAGGGCTTTGTTCCAGGGGGCATCTGTCACAGACATTTACGAGGTACTTTTACGAGGTTCTACAGACTGAATTTCGTGGAACCACAAAACCCTGGCTTTGAGTATTAAGGGCTGCTTCAGGGTTGACCCTTATAACATAGACATTAGAGGTAAGTTTCTCCCTCCCATTTTTTTATCCCTAGTGACTTGTTATTAGGAGGTAAACACCCATTAGGTAATGGTTACATTTCTAGTTCAGAGAACAAGGGTTATGATAATAACCTGACGTTAGATATAATGCTGAAAGTCAAATAGACTTGAATATAATTAACACATAATGAAAGATCAATATAAATATGGATGACAAAACACATTTCTAACAATAGGCATTAATCCCAGAAAACACAGGCTTGATGAATGAAGTAGTGTTAATATTAATACTATATATATACAGGCGTGCTCAAATTTGTTGGTACCCTTACAGCTCATTGAAATAATGCTTCATTCCTCCTGAAAAGTGATGAAATTAAAAGCTATTTTATCACGTATACTTGCATGCCTTTGGTATGTCATAGAATAAAGCAAAGAAGCTGTGAAGAGAGATGAATTATTACTTATTCTACAAAGATATTCTAAAATGGCCTGGACACATTTGTTGGTACCCCTTAGAAAAGACAATAAATAATTGGATTATAGTGATATTTCAAACTAATTAGTTTCTTTAATTAGTATCACACATGTCTCCAATCTTGTAATCAGTCATTCAGCCTATTTAAATGGAGAAAAGTAGTCACTGTACTGTTTGGTATCATTGTGTGCACCACACTGAACATGGACCAGAGGAAGCAAAGGAGAGAGTTGTCTGAGGAGATCAGAAAGAAAATAATAGACAAGCATGGTAAAGGTAAAGGCTACAAGACCATCTCCAAGCAGCTTAATGTTCCTGTGACAACAGTTGCAAATATTATTAAGAAGTTTAAGGTCCATGGAACTGTAGCCAACCTCCCTGGGCGTGGCCGCAAGAGGAAAATCGACCCCAGAGTGAACAGAAGGATAGTGCGAATTGTAGAAAAAGAACCAAGGGATAACTGCCAAAGAGATACAAGCTGAACTCCAAGGTGAAGGTACGTCAGTTTCTGATCGCACCATCCGTTGCTTTTTGAGCGAAAGTGGGCTCCATGGAAGAGGACTCCACTTTTGACAGAAAAACATAAAAAAGCCAGACTGGAATTTGCTAAAATGCATATTGACAAGCCACAATCCTTCTGGGAGAATGTCCTTTGGACAGATATGTCAAAACTGGAGCTTTTTGGCAAGTCACATCAGCTCTATGTTCACAGACGAAAAAATGAAGCTTTCAAAGAAAAGAACACCATACCTACAGTGAAACATGGAGGAGGCTCGGTTATGTTTTGGGGCTGCTTTGCTGCGCCTGGTACAGGGTGCCTTGAATCTGTGCAGGGCACAATGAAATCTCAAGACTATCAAGGCATTCTGGAGCGAAACGTACTGCCCAGTGTCAGAAAGCTCTGTCTCAGTTGCAGGTCATGGGTCCTCCAACAGGATAATGACCCAAAACACACAGCTAAAAGCACCCAAGAATGGATAAGAACAAAACATTGGACTATTCTGAAGTGGCCTTCTATGAGTCCTGATCTGAATCCTATCGAACATCTATGGAAAGAGCTGAAACTTGCAGTCTGGAGAAGGCACCCATCAAACCTGAGACAGCTGGAGCAGTTTGCTCAGGAAGAGTGGGCCAAACTACCTGTTAACAGGTGCAGAAGTCTCATTGAGAGCTACAGAAAACGTTTGATTGCAGTGATTGCCTCTAAAGGTTGTGCAATAAAATATTAGGTTAGCGGTCCCATCATTTTTGTCCATGCCATTATCATTTGTTTTCTTATTTACAATATTATGTTGAATAAAAAATCAAAAGCAAAGTCTGATTTCTATTAAATATGGAATAAACAATGGTGGATGCCAATTACTTTTGTCAGTTTCAAGTTATTTCAGATTAATTTGTGCATTCTTCGTTTTTTGTGGAGGGGTACCAACAAATTTGAGCACGTCTGTATGTATATATATATATATATATATCTTTTGTTTTCCAGATACACCACAGTCTTGTGTAATTCATGTCACCCAGCTGGAGCGGGACACAATTTTAGTCTGCCTTGATCGTAAGTTTTTGACTGCCTACCTGCTTTTGGAATCTGATTTTTATGTTCTTTGATTTTAAATATATTATCCTAATTTTCTCCATTTCCTATCTCGCCCTCAGGGTGTATAAAAATTGTGAATTTACAAGGGAAGTTGAAATCCAGCAGAAAGCTGTCCGCAGAACTAACGTTTAATTTCCAAATTGAGGCAATAGGTAAGTGAACTTCAAACATAGTTATCTGTGATAATTGTTATGAGTACAACCAGGTAATACTGGAACCAGGGATTTGGAACATGGCTCCACACAAACCATTACTTGAGAGTTCAGAATGTGGTCCTTGTCACATTTTCATTTTTACATGTATCCTACATATAATGTATGTGTAGGTCATAGAGATCTGCTTTAACTATAGTAACCAAAAATATTTTAAATATTCCAATCACACTATGTAACAAACTGTACTTTTTAGTTTGCCTCCAGGACAGTGTGTTGGCATTTTGGAAGCATGGTATGCAAGGAAGAAGCTTCAAGTCAAATGAGGTAAGTGAAAATACAGAGATACCAACTGCCCTTATATAACCTCATGTCATTTCCCGTCATTTCCCGCCACTGTCTGGCTCATCAACCAGCCACATCCATGCTCTGCAACCCCCGAAAACAGCAACACACATTCTCCTCACTCATTCACTCACTACCCCTTCCCATGCTAAGCAACGACGTGGGGAGGGCTGACTTCATCTTTCAAAATACTGCTTGTTTTATCAACTAATCGTGTAGCACTGACAGTTAACACAACACGCTTGCAAACTGAAGGTTATAGTTTCAAATCCCACACATGCCAGACCTTTTTTATATTATATAAAAAAAGTTATTTTTTACATGCAAATGTTCAATTTTAAAACGGAAATAAATCATTTAATGTAAATGATGACACAATAGGTGTGTTCCCTAGTATATTTCCATGTTGACAAAACAAGTTAATTGTCATTGAAACTTGGATGTCCTGTAATATATACATATGTGTGGATAAAATTCTCTGGAGTCTGCAAAAAAAAGAGAAAGGAGGAGGAGAAGGACATTTTTACCTTCCTTTGGTGACTTATTTCTCTCACTGTAGACAGGTATTGACTTTTTTTCTATATTTCATCTAAGAGTGTTGGGAACTACAAATTAAATGGTGAAATTGTGCTTTTGGCTGATTTCCTTTTGCTGCGCCAATACCCTGAAAACTCATAAACTGTCCTTGCTGTATAGAGTGTCTCTGGCAGTTCTCACTGGTAACCGTTCCTGTCAATGTAAAGTGCTGTTTTATTGGGGTGGGTTAAAGAAAATCTACAGAAAAGGCCCACATCACATTATTCACTCTGGTTGTTAACTGAGATTTACTAACCCTTTTCCATTTCTATTCAAATACCAGATCACTCAGGAGATTTCTGATAATTCAAGAATCTTCAAGCTCTTAGGTTCTGACAGGTGAGCAAAAAGAAAAAATACCAAACAAGGAAAAGTGAGGTGGAGGAATGTTCCCTAAAATGTTCTTCCTGTGGTTCATGGATATTTAAAGAACAAATTGTATTTTTATGTAACTAGCCTTGTTATGATATATACAGTTATTCTGAGTAGTTCTTGGTGCTCAAATTTCATTTTTTAATTTTTATTTTGAACATATATATATATATATATATATATATATATGACCTGGGAAAATGCTTTCCGCTACTTTGAAAGCCCAGCAACTTCTTGAAGAACTTGATTTCTCTTGATTTCTCTTCATGTCTCTTCATTTCTCCATGTCTCTTCATGTCTCCATTTCTCTTGCAGAGTGGTGGTGTTGGAAAGCAGACCCACCGACAACCCTGCAGCCAACAGCAATCTGTATATCTTGGCAGGACATGAAAACAGTTACTGATTAATTTAGCATGGCAAGAAGCAATGAACGTTAAAGAATGGAGTCAAAAAGACACTACTGCTTCAGCATCTATGAATGCTTGGAATTTTACTACAGCTGCATTTTTCGGGTTGCTTTGGATTCTGTTTTTTATTTATTGTGGCATGTAAGAAAGAAGCAGAGGACATTAAGTGTTGCCACTGCTTCTAGTATCTTACGTGTTTACCACGCAAGTGCTTAATTTGCTTTTATGTAATATTTGTGTGTGTCAAATATATATATATATATATATATATATATATATATATATATATATATATATATGTGTACATACAGTGCCTTGCATAAGTATTCACCCCCCTTGGACTTTTCCACATTTTGTATTTTGTGTTACAACCTGGAATTAATGGATTTAATTGGGATTTTTACCATTTGATTTACACAACATACTTAACACTTTGAAGGTGCAAAATATTTTTTATTGTGACACAAAAGTTAATTAAACCAAAAAAAAGACATTTGATGGTTGCATAAGTATTCACCTCCCTGAGTCAATACTTGGTAGAAGCACCTTTGTCAGCAATTACAGCTGTGAGTCTTTTTGGATAAGTCTCTACCAGCTTTGCACATCTGGATCCTGCAATTTTTGCCCATTCTTCTTGGCAAAATTGCTCAAGCTCTGTCAAGTTGGATGGGGACCGTTGGTGAACAGCAATTTTCAAGTCTTGCCACAGATTCTCAATCGGCTTGAGGTCTGGGCTTTGACTGGGCCATTCTAAGACATTCGGGTTCTTGTTTTTAAACCACTCCAGTGTAGCTTTGGCTGTGTGTTTAGGGTCATTGTCCTGCTGGAAGGTGAACCTCCGCCCCAGTCCCAGGTCTCTTGCAGACCGAAACAGGTTTTCCTCTAGAATTTCCCTGTATTTGGCTCCATCCATCTTGCTATCAATCCTGACCAGTTTCCCAGTCCCTGCCGATGAAAAGCATCCCCATAACATGATGCTGCCACCACCATGCTTCACTGTGGGGATGGTGTTCTCAGGGTGATGAGCAGTGTTGGCTTTGCGCCACACGTAGCGTTTTGCGCTAAGGCCAAAAAGTTCAAGTTTGGTCTCATCAGACCAGAGAACCTTTTTCCATATGTTTGCTGTGTCTCCCACATGCCTTTTGGCAAAATCCAAACGGGATTTGAGATGGGTTTTTTCCAGCAATGGCTTTCTTCTCGCCACTATTCCATAAAGCCCAGCTTTGTGGAGTGTCCGGGTTGTAGTTGTCCCATGGACGGTTTCTCCCATCTCGGCTGTGGATATCTCCAGCTCCTTCAGAGTTACCATTGGCCTCTTGGTTGCTTCTCTGACTAATGCCCTCCTTACCTGGTCACTGAGATTTGGTGGACGGCCTTCTCTAGGCAGAGTCGTGGTTGTGCCATATTCTTTCCATTTTTTAATAATGGATTTAACGGTGCTCCGGGGGATGTTCAAAGTTTGGGTTATTTTTTTATAACCCAAACCTGAGTGATGCTTCTCCAGAACTTTGTCCCGGACTTGTTTTGATAGCTCCTTGGTCTTCATGATGCTGTTTGTTTAGATATGCTCTCTAACAAACTTTGGGGCCTTCCAGAAACAGGTGTATTTAATCTGAGATCATGTGACACTTTAATTGCACACAGGTGGACTCCATTCAACTAATTATGTGACTTCTGAAGGCAATTGGTTGCACCAGAGCTTATTTAGGGGTGTCACAGCAAAGGGGGTGAATACTTATGCAATCAAGACGTTTCAGTTTTTTATTTGTAAATAATTTTGAAAAATATGTATTTTTTTCCCCACTTCGACATTATGGACTATTTTGTATAGATCAGTGACAAAAAATCCTAATTAAATCCATTTTAATTCCAGGTTGTAACACTACAAAATGTGGAAAAGTCCAAAGGGGGTGAACACTTATGCAAGGCACTGTATATGTGTGTATATATATATATATATATATATATATATATATATATATATATATATATATATATATATATATATATATATAAATTTGTTTGTTTTTTTTGAGCAAGTTAATTCATATAAGTGAAGTTGTACACTAAGACTTAATGTAGATAATAGTGCATATATGTTGTACAGGTGTCCTAACTGTACAGATGTAAAGGTGTGAGTGATGCAAATAGTAAATGGGGTACTACTTTAAGGGCTTGTCTTTAGGGTTCACTTTGGGTGCCACTTAGAAGTATTCAGCAGAAAAGAATAGGAATGTACCCATCGTACTAACACTGATGTATTTTTATCAGGTAATCTAGTCCTTTTAACCATATATGTTTTATTCTCAGCCATTATTCATTTTAATTGCTTGTGTTTTTAATCCCAAGGCATATACACTGGTGTTTAAATTTGCACAAAAGTATTTAAAATGTGAAATATATATGTGTGTGTGTGTATATATATATATATGTATATATATATATATATATATATATATATATATATAATGTATATATGTGTGTGTGTGTGTGTGTGTGTGTATGTATGTATGGACTTGAGAGGAGGTGTATAGTGGGAAACTATGGCCCCTGAGGGATGAATTATAGTTACCAACAGGGGACTGTTGTGCCCAAAGCTGCAGTTAACTATAGTTCTTCCCGAGGGGCCTTTAGTTTCCCACTATGAGCCGAGGTCTGCAGTCCCACTATGAGCCAAGGTCTGCAATAATTTATTTTATTAATCAGTCAAGAAAGTTATGTTTAAGTCCGTAGTGCATAGTTGTTCAAGTTTTTTTGGGCATAGAACTGTCCTTCCTGACTTTATCACTGCGGCATAGAATTCTCGGAGGAGTCCAGAGTTTATGAACGTAGTATTTATTTATATCACTGAGTTGGATTTGTTTGAATTTTAGGAAGTCAGGAAACACTGATAGTGAAGTTTTTATAACTACTGTATTTTAGTGTTTGCACCATGTTTGTTATGTAGTATTTTGTAATTCATTGAGGTTTTAACCAATCACGTCAGAATTTTATATATATATATATATATATATATATATATATATATATATATATATATATATATATAGAAAAATTACACACACACACACACACACACACACACACACACATATGTATATATACAAGGCTTGAAAATAACACCGGCCATTAGGCAATTGCCACAATGCCCCTAAAAATGTATGTCTTTTCACAGCAATTCCATACACAACACTTGTGTCAATATTTCTGAGTGCTCTATGATGTCGTTCTTTGAAGGAAAAAAACCCTGGCATATCACATGTTTTAAACGGAAGCGCGGGAGAGATGATAACAGTCTGATAGAATACAAATGCCTGGGAGTCCAGAGGTGCTGTATTAACACCAGCAGAATACGGTAACCCCAGTTTCATGCAGCAGTTGTGATGGTGACCAAAGGTGTGCGAGTACTGTTGCCTACAAATATAGCTTAAAATAAAACGTTGCATTCAAGAAGTTTAGAACAAGAACAACAAAAAATAAAAATGCACTTAAGGTTTGTGTGTTGGACATGAGCCATTAACCAAATGCCCTGGTAACTTAAGATAATGAAAATAATTATAATGAAGGGCTGAAACTCTGCAAAAAGTCAATCATCTATAAAAAAAAAAAAAAAAAAAAAAAAGTGAAAAGCATCAAGCTGAAAAAGGTTTTCTTTGTCAACTACAAGAAACCAATGTTGTCTTTCGCCACTCAAAACGTAGGGAGCCTCCATAGTTTTGAGTTAACAAACAGATTTTTAGCATTTTGTTGCATCTTCTTTAGCAGCCGCATCTATCCCAGATATATTCGGTTACATTACCTTCAAGAGTCTGAGGATTTAATTGACCTAGTTACATGACCAGCTGATAATATCTTTTGACTTCAGCCAAAGAAGCAGGCTCGGTAATTTAGATGTTACCATAATAACAGTAAATGTAGCGTGGGTTTTATACTAAAGCAGGGTCAGCTGCTGCAGGGAAAACCTGAGTTTATGTCTCAAACTGACCATTTTAAGGTGACACAGAACACATAGGAGGCTGTGTGGTCCAGTGGTTAAAGAAAAGGGCTTGTAACCAGGAGGTCCCCGGTTCAAATCACACCTCAGCCACTGACTCATTGTGTGACCCTGAGCAAGTCACTTAACCTCCTTGTGCTCAGTCTTTCGGGTGAGACGTAATTGTAAGTGACTCTGCATGATGCATAGTTCACACACCCTCTAAAGGCATCTGCTAAATAAACAAATACCATACAATTACTTAGGGCTGTAATTAGGAAACATTAAGTGAATTAAAAATTTAATGTACTGCAGCTTACTTGATTGCAGTAGAAAAACTGCCATTCATTAAACTTCGCTTTCAGTTTGTGATAATGAAAAAGAGTGGTTTGGAAATATCTCAATATATGATACTGTGTTTACTGTGGTGTATTTAATATCCAAACAACAGAACAAACTCTGAAACTTAAACTTGTTTTTGTACTGAAACAATAAATGGTTATGTGTACAGTAAAAAAAAAAAACACTGAGCATGCCAGCTGCAGCATGCTATTTCCCATATTACAACTGGGCACAATTAAAGGTGCGGTCACCAATTCCCTACACAACACTTGCATAAAATCTCAGATATAAAATGTGGAGTTCATTGCAGTCATCAGCTCTATAGATCACCAATTCAACAGAATGAGGCAACAAACGAGTACTCCCATAACTTACTGTTTTAGTATCACTTTAGGGTCTTAACATATATTTTAAGCAGTTGAATGTGGTAGCAACCAACTTGCTCTTAAAGTGGCACCCACCAATTGGATTTGGCAAGACAAAGTTAGTCTGGAGTCCTGTCTAGGCAGCTGGTTGACAAAAAACAGCATTTTCCGAATGGTGTTTCTTTCTGTGGCCAATAATTCGATATGACTCCTAAGCAGAATTATACAACATACTACACTTTGGCCTTGATTTAAGTTTAGTGGCCTTGGTGCCCTCTACAAATGTATTGAACTGAAGGCCATGTTGGCCGTGCCCTTCTTGTGACTGGGGATTGCATTTTGATTTTAGACTCCAAAAACAATGGTATTCAGACTGTTGGAATAGAAGAGAGGAGCAAACTGGTTTGACTTAGAAACTAACATGAATCAATGTTTTAAAAACATTTTTTTTTAGTTTTCCAAAAGTAGACTTTAGAAAGGTTTGTAACAATGCCCTGTGAAGTGAACTGTACAGCGGCTGTCCAGTGATACTGTTCTTCGTTGTCTTTATTATGCAGAACATGTTTATGTAATACTTCTCAGAAAGAATTTCCAAATATTTGGACCTGTAGACTTAAAGGAGAAACCAACATTCCTTACTTTTGGATGTAGCTTAACTTAAGTGTGAGCTTAACTGATGTATGTTTTAAATGTTATGCCAAAATACATTTTTCAATTAAATATACTGTCAAGTAATGGCCAAAATGTGTTGGGTGTTTCTACCTTGTGCAATGCTATATGAAATACTATGCATCAAGGAGGATTGATTAAGACCTAATGTTTTCTACTCAGTAGTAAAATGCGCACTGTAGGTATTTTCATTGCATACAATTTCCACAGCCTAAAGGTGGATCTATTAATTATGAACATACTTTTTTTTTTTCTTGTCTGCAACGTTAACATAGTAACACTATCATATGAAATGCATTATGTATATACTGTAAAATAAAAACTGGTTTTACATACTGTACTTGTGTGTCTGGTCCCTCCTTTAGCTTCTTATCTACAGGTGCAGTATTAGTTTCAATCTCCAAAGGAATGGGGGCAGTGCCATAACATGTGCTTATGTGTGTAATTCCATGGTGTCCTGTAATTTATAAGGACATTAGGATACAGAGACCAGGAATTGCTTATCTGAGAGTGTGGTCTAAGAAGTTGCATTACCAGTCAAATCGGTGGTACTTTCACCCATGAGAACACTTAATTTTCTTCAAATAATTAACAACATAATAAAGCAATGACTAGTGCTTTGGTTTTGCCCCTTTTGATCTGCTTGACATCCACCAAATCAGTCTTTCTACAACTGGTTGCTATGCTGTGCTATATATCAAAAGTAGTTTTCTGTTGATTGTAGGGTAGCAGGGTGGAGTAGTGATTAGGGCTCTGGACTCTTGACCGGAGGGTTGTGAGTTCAATCCCCGGTTGGGGACACTGCTGCTGTACCCTTGAGCAAGGTACTTTACCTAGATTGCTCCAGTAAAAACCCAACTGTATAAATGGGTAATTGTATGTAAAAATAATGTGATATCTTGTAACAACTGTAAATCGCCCTGGATAAGGGCGTCTGCTAAGAAATAAATAATAATAAAATAATAAAGATTTGGAATCCTAATGAAAGTGAATGCCAGAGATTCCACTTTCTATCATAAGATTCACAGAATACAGTCTATATGGGTTATATACAGATGCTTTGCTGTTTTGTTTTGTTTTATTATTATTTTTTGTGGTTTTATTTATACTGTATTAAACTGCTTGTTGGATTAATGATTTCCTACAGCTGTGAAGTGGAGCCTGAAATTACAGGTTTCTAATATTTTACACGTATTCATTATTTGACAGGGAAAACCTAGAGTACCCTTGATATGGATATCTTATTCCCAAGGGGCCCTCGGAACAGTAATTAAACAGTAAACAAGCATAATTAGTAGAATAAATAAAATACACAAATAGGAAGTATTTTAAACAAACTGTCTCATTAGCAGTTACAATGCTTATACTTCAAGCTCTTGTTATCTTGTTATCTTGTACACTGTTATCTGGATCATTTTGATCTGATTTTTCAGAAAATGTCACTGCTGGATTACATTTATCCAGATTACAAATAATTATGATTACAAAACTTTATTTTTTATTTTTTGCAAAATAATCTTGATTACAAAATCCAGATCATTTTTATTCAGATAGCAAGTTTTAAAAAAACGTCCCCTGGTGACTTGATAAGCAACAATGTTCAGTTACACATGGGATGAGATGGTATTTTGCCTTCCTGGGGAATCAAAGGACCCAAACTATTTTGCATATGTAAATTATCTCTAATAATGATGTGGTCATTACCAAAAACATATAACCAAGTGCAGCTTCTGATCAGCATCATGTGTTTCACCTGTATTATGCGCAGGTAATTTAAATTGCTGCAAATGTGGGTAAAAAAATGTGAATTCAGGATCGTTGTTTTATCAGTCAGAAATCAAGTGACCAGGTGCACTTAAGCATGGTTTAACATGGATGCAATCAATAAAAACATTCAGTGAAAACCCAGAGGGTCAGTTGCAGCGTGCCAAATTTAGTCCACTTGATGAGTCTAATTTTTGGATTAAGCAGGTTTAGTCCACCTTCTAATCCTGATTGCAGCGTACCACAAACTAATCATCACAGGTAGATAATCTGCTAAATCAGACTAAACAAGATCCCAATTGCAGTGTACCAAATCAGATTTGAGATGTTCCTGTTCAAGTGGATTAACTTAGTACTGTGAAGGATAAGACTAACTTCGTATGCTTGCTCATCCTAAGCATTACGTTGCGCTTACGTGCATGGTGGTATGTAAGACGAAGGCCATTTTTGAGAAGAAAAAATTGGTTTAAAAAGCATGTTTTAAATTCGAAGGAATACGGTATATTCTGTTGCATTGCAAACAACCTGTGAAAGAAAACGCATTTAAAAGATGGAAAATAAATGGATTTCAAGGTTTGGTTACTTGATATGTATTGATTTGAAAGGATAAAATGTGAGTTATTATTTTAAACCTACATTTGTGTGTTTTCAATGCAATATCGTTTGTGAATAATTAAATTGCTGTTGTGTAATGAATTCTGCATTGAAGTTTTCATGCAAAGATTCCTTCCACCGCTAAATAACTTCGTTTGCTGAGAAATTTATGGATTCAGTCCTTTTATATGTACATAAGTATTTCCTCTTTTTAAAAGTACGTTTCAGTAAAGATGTCGCACATAGGTGCATGTCCGGTTAAAGTCCTTGGATCAAATTGACATACTCACAATGCACATTATAGTCGCAAAACAGTAACTGTACTTACACCGCAATTTGACAAATGAGGATTTTTTAAAACATGCATATAGTTCATAAATACACCTCTCTACACCCGCTCCCTGGGCCCCCTCATCGCATCCTATGGTTTCTCATACCATTTCTATGCTGATGATGCTCAGATTTTCCTCTCCTTCCCCACCTCTGACTCCACCATCTCCTCCCATATCTCTACCTGTCTGTCTGCTATTTCCTCCTGGATGCACTTGCATCACCTCAAACTCAACCTCTCTAAATCTGACCTCCTTTTCTTTCCCTCCTCCTCCTCCTCCCCCTCCTCTGATCTCTCTATCTCTGTTCCTCTGGAATCTACCACACTCTCTCCCTCTTCCTCAGCTAAGAACCTTGGAGTCACCCTGGACCCCTGCCTCTCTTATTCCCAGCACATCTCCACTCTGGCACGCACTTGCCGATTCTTCCTGAGCAACATCCGAAGAATCCGACCCTTCCTCACAAACTATGCTACCCAGCTCCTGGTCCAGGCCCTGGTACTCTCCCGCCTAGACTACTGCAACTCCCTCCTGGCTGGCCTCCCTGTGTCCGCCACCCGTCCGCTCCAGCTCATCCAGAACTCTGCTGCCCGCCTGGTGTTCTCTCTGCCTCGCTTCGCCCACACTACTCCACTACTCCGCTCGCTCCACTGGCTCCCGATCACCGCTCGCATCCAGTTCAAGACTCTTGCACTAGCCTACAGATGCCTTGACCAGACTGCAGCCAGCTACCTCCAGACCCTCATCTCTCCCTACACCCCCACTCGACCTCTCCGCTCCGGGCAGGACACGGTGTTATGCGGGTTGGCTATGTGATTTCACACAGCTTTTGATAAAGCTGGGTTGACCTGGGTGACAGACGCAAGTACACAATGCGTGTATCAATGCCCTGGAAGCAGCTTGTTACTGACGTTTCCATCCAACCTTCACTGGATTGAACCGTCGGCCCAAATGTTAATTAGAGAAAATGTTTCTACATCCCTGCTGCAATCTGGCGCATGGTGTGACTCAAGCAACATAAATATGTGTACAGAATAAACAAAAACGTTCCTTGCTGAAGTGAAACCTTCACGCAGGCGTGGCTGGTTGTTATTGCGTCGGCTCCCGAACGGCTGTCAAGCATTTTGTCTCGCTCAACCAGGGTCAAAGCGTGTCAACCCACATCCTGAGGTGGGTCGCTGGGACCCGGGTTAGGTGGTTTCACACTATGCAGGATTGTGACCCTGATAGCCTGAGCAGTGTGAAAGTGGCATTACTTTCTGGTTTCTCTTAAAAGGGTAAACAATCTTTGTCTTTTACTAAATATGTGGAGAGTTTTCAATTTTTTTTAAAATTTTATGTTCTGCAAGTGGCTTCCCATCCTAGTTTAAAAAAAATATATATACTAATTTGATTTTGGTATTAAACAGATTACATTGCTCATCATTTTTGTTAATGATTAATAAACAATAGGCGTAACTTACAGGTGTTTCGTGTAGGCAAGCAGAACATAAGCAATCGTTTCTACTTTTATACAGACCTGACCACAGTACCTCAATTTCTGTAGCAGAAAATGTATGTTGACAATATCTTCACCAATGATGCCATCTGCAGGCAACTGTGGAAATTGGAGCTAAACAATGATTGCAGTTATTGGCTTCCCACACTAGATGGCTACCAATCACAGGCTAATTAACAAATAGGTTACAGTAAGTGGCAATGAGAAGGTACTAGGACAAACATTGGTGCAAGTGGGTTGATATCCCTGATGGGGGAGGGGAAGATACAGACAATGGACTATCCTTACTAATTGTTTTTTACTAAAACTACTTTTTGGTGTAAAGGAATACCAATAATTTGCATTTTTGTGTAAATTTATAGGCACTAAAGCTTTAACAAATTATAATTGATCATTCACCTATGGCTTCCACACATGTTTATCATCTTCAATGATTAAAAAAAAAAAAAAAATCATAATAATTCTCCATCTGTAATGTTTTAGCTGTTTTGCACAATAGCAGTTGCTTGTCCTTGGTTTTGGTTCTGAGAAATCTGAAGGCTAATGGCACTTCTGAGCTGTCATGTTGCTGCCGCATCTTCCAGACCCACAAGCCTGGCGCTGACTTGCCAAAGCTGACAAGCCACCTCTGCGTCTTGAGCCTGGGCTGCTGGCTCCTTCTCCTTAAAGCCATCAAAGTATTTTCCTGAAACTCCAGCAACTTCTTCTGCAACAGCAAGGAAAATGCTGGGTTGTGCTCCCTGGTTTGGTGATTTAACTAGTAGATAAAACAAAGGCCCTGAAAGGAACAGAAAGGAACACGAGGGAGTTTCCAAGATCAGTTGTCACAATTAAAACTGTCAAATCAACTGATTTGACTTTCTGCTGCTTCTTTACTGTTCTAAGAAGGAGATGTGTCTGTTGCTGTAGTTCAACACCTCTTGCTCAATTCATATGGCGATAACAATTACATACACTATTGTTTGAATTGGTTGAAATTATTAGTAAATGTCTACCATCATCTGCAAGCCACAGGTATAGTCACTCCTGTCATGTATACAGGGTGTAACAGATGAAGGCGTGCACATCCTGTGGGTTCTAAGTGTAAACAAGTGGCTAGAAAAAAAGTCAGTTACTTCATAATTTTAAAATTGCCCTGCTACTGCTGAGATGAGCAGTTTGACAATGCAACTAATCAAAAATATTCAACGTGATACGCAAGAAATGTAGGAATACTTAAAACACGAAAGAGAACTGATTAAGATATCTCTTTGAAAGAGCTGAACAGTCGATCTTTGTGTTAAAGTGAAGTTGTCAAAAACTGTGTTTGCTCACCTAGTACTGTGCTTGAAAATTGAGACTGATGCATCCCTGTGTGCCTGCCAAGCTCAGTCTCAACTACTCCAGGGTGAAGCGCGTTGACTGTTACTCCAGTACCTTTTAAACAAAACCATACATTTCATACACTAATAATGCTTTTAAATGCTTCAGATCTGAAACTTGAGGCAACCAGCCATATTTATGAAAATCTAATTATAGTTAACATTTTCATGGGTTATGTAACATTTGATTCATTGCACACTTGCAGTGACCTCAGGAATTTGAATACATTGTAGACTAATCTAATTTACATTTTACATTTATCCGTTTTTTTTTTTTTTGGCCAGTCAGCGTAGACACCTATAGGCATATCTTAACTTGATTTAATTTTTAATTTTCAGCTGACTCTACTTTTGACATATTAGTGGCTGGCAGGGATAGGGTTCATTTCTGTCCATGCCAGATAAATGTGTGTTTGGCTGTGTTTGTACAGCCACAGGTGTAATTAGTTTAATTTAAGTGATTACCTGTTTTATAGTTTAATTGGGTGTCACCTGCCTGTAATAAGCAGGCAGGTATTTAAACAAGGCAAAAGGTTTGTTCTGTGCAGTCAGTAGTCAGTAACAGAAGACACTGTGCGAAACCTTTATGTGTGTAAAAGTGTTTCTGTTTTACTGGTAAACGGCTTAGCCGTCCAGTGTGTAGACACAGAAAGTTCAGTTAGCGCTCCATGTGGGCGTTAGGTTTTTGTTTTTCATTTTTCTTTTATTTCTGCAAATAATAAAATCTCACGAAAGTGCCAAAAAACTTCAATTTCTCTGTCTGGGTCTGATTACAAAGGGCAATCAAACCTGTAATATGTGAAATCCTTCTATATATATATATATATATATATATATATATATATATATATATATATATATATATATATATATATATAAGCCTCATTTACATTAACAACTCAGACTTAAGCTCAAATCCGATGAAAACCAATACTGTAAATGTGCCTCCATTAGTGTTTTTTTGGTAAATTCAGATTCCATATATATAGAACAAACACAAGTATGGCCAAATTAATTAATTTTGCTTCGCAGTCGAATTAAACCTGCTGAATAATGTTATGTTAACACATTGAATTAAATGTCTTTTTGTAGTCTTCCACATACTTACTGTAAAACTGACACATTTAACAATGTGATATTTTGAAATCTAACATGAAATACTGTACTACTATTATGGCTTACGGTTTTGATTACATGATGTTAAAAAAAATGAAATTATGTTCATGTGGCTTTTTTACATTTTTTTTTAATTTGTCTAAATCCTAAAATTCTAGGTGATGCAAAATTGAGTTGATTTCAGCTTGTCAGTCTCAGGGAAATTATTCATCCCAATGGGGTGAATATGAAACACAGGCCGGACCTGCAATTGGCCTTTTAAAGAAAATGGAAGGGGTATTTATATTAAAAATCAGAAAGGTAAAGATTAGGATTCAAGAAGCTAGATGCCTATGCTACACATCAATGGAATAATGGTCATAATTGTCCCTCATTATTAGGTAATGTTTATTAATTAGCCAGTAGTTGGTGTTAATTACTTAATTATTGAGATCAGTTAATTGGAGTCGCTATTCAGACACCTTGAGGACTGAATTGCTGGTTAGTCCGTTTGTGGATATTCTGGAGTGAATTTCGACAGGACCTAATTATAAAAACACATTCCAGTAAATCGTTAGAGTGAAGATCTTTTCTGACTTACCCTGCAGTTGCCTGGCCAGTTCTTTTGTAAACAGCACATTTGCAAGCTTGCTTTGGCAGTAGGCCACCTTTGTATTGTATTTTTTCTTTTCCCAGTTCAGATCGTTAAAATCTATCTCTCCCACCACGTGAGCCAGCGAGGAAACGTTTATGATGCGGCTGGGCGTGGAGCGTTTCAGCTTATTAAGCAAGAGGTTGGTCAACAGAAAGTGGCCTGCATGAAATTACAGAAAAACACAGTTTATTGACTGAATTCTAAAAAATGTGTCTGGATCACTTCCAGTTTTGTGTCTGGGAATCTGGATTCCACATACTGATGTAAATACCCTCTGTATCAAAGGATACAAGGATACAGTTGTACTGTTCAAAACTACTTTAACTGCTGCCAAGACTAAATTATCTTTCACAGACCTCTACTCGGAGTTGTATAGCTTACTATCCTTAACATTGTAGCATATAAAGATATTTTTTTTTAAAAGCTGAACATTTCCTCTCCTCTGCTGTTGCACTGTCAATGTCTGCCACAGAGAGAACTGGGGAACTCAAATACCAGCGGACCAACATGGAGGAAAGTTTCAAAGAACTTAAAACGTATTAAAGAGTGATAAGCATCCAAATTGCAGCAATATATTTTTCAACTGATTTCATCAAACGTAAAGTGTTTATAGAAAACACTGTGGTATGTTGTGTAAAAGTTTAATGCAACACCTATGGGGTGGAGTGGGGTCTTCTGCTGATTTATTACAACCTCCCCAGCAGGGTTAACAAACAGTCTTTCGATGGCTAAGCAAACAATCAGGCTGCATTCGTATACAGTAGCACAAAGACAATGGCATATGGAAACAATACCTTTACCACTGCACACTAATGATTTTAAATCATGCGAGTGCCACAGCAGTACATTTTAAATTACAGCTATCAATAATATAAAAAGGTAGATTACCATAGCCTTTATCCACAGTATGCACTTGTAAAAATGAAAGTTTGACATACACACAGATAGATGGACCAGGCCAAGTTTAATCAATATTGAAGAAGTGCTTCTAAATATATTTTAAAAAAACTGTAAATGACAAATAAGACTGTCACACAGATAAACCGCCTACTAATACACCAATATTAGGATATGTTAAATAGCTAAATAAAGCAAGTTTCATGACTTGACTCAACAACTTTTACAGTAAGAAAAAGGCTTGTATCTGAGCACTGCCCAGCAATAACCACGCATGATCAGCAGCCAAACAAGGAAGTCTATCTGATCATTTTCAATGACAGTCTTAACGTGGTTCTGGAATTCCTGCTTTACGGAATTATGCAATGAAAAACATATCGATCTGAATAGTGATGGGCAGGACCATATTCTTGTATAAAACTGAATGTTTGAGTTGGCAATTTTTCCAACCACTTTTGAACTTCAACAATAACAAAGGACCAGAAAAAGACAAATCCGGAGGTTATATCTCAGTCTGAGATCAGAGTAATTAAACGTTATTAAGGGTCCATAAATAAAATGTTTGCTTACCTAAATGGTTAACCCCAAACTGCATTTCAAATCCATCTTCGGTTTGCCAGTGAGGGCATCTCATTACCCCTGCATTATTGATCAGTATGTCTACACGCTCCTCTTCTGCAACCCAATAAAAACGTGATTTCAATATGAAGCTAGTTTATAAATAACCAATAGTGGAGACAGCAAGGACAGACCTAGGTTTACAAAAAGGAGGCTGGTGTCACAGGCGTGAATTGGGAGGCACAATTGGGAGGACCGAACTGAAAGGGAAATCAAGACTATTGCCACAGCTCTCTAAGTTGTTTCAGCTCCATTCAAATGATATTTCTGGACAGCCCTAAACACTAACATCACATAAAAACAATATTTTAGAAACCACTTTTTTATTAATGTTGCTACTATTTCAATACAAATGGGGGGCCAAGTTTGCTCTGATTGTGCCTTGTTTAACTTGTACATTAAATATTTACAGGGCTGACCCAGTTTTGTATTTAACTTGGCCCCTTTTGTAGACATCACATCTTTATATTGCTGGTCCCTTTATTCTAATCTGAACATTTGTGTACAGATATAGTAAAAACTGTCAAACATACTATCGTGCATATTCCCCATTGAAGGGTTCTGAATGTGCTACGCTCTTCATAGCATTAGGTATTGTAAGATACCACAACATGCATCACTAACATGACTTTTGTTTTTTTTTGCTGCTTTATACTCGAGAGCTTTTGAATTTTGGTGTTCAGCTAAGCGATGACAACCTACATACCTTCAATTATTTTATTTGCAAATTCCCTAATAGATTTTATTGAAGCCAGGTCAAGATGTCTGGCATACACATTGTGACTCAAGGTCTCTCCTCTTATTTCTTTAGCAGCATTCTCACACTTCACCATATCTCGACAGCACATTATAATCCGGCCTCCTTTAGGGGGGAAAAAAAGATAAAACAAGACAGTTCAAGCCATACTTCTACAGTTAATTGATTCCCTACACTGTGGGTAAATTGAGAGATAAAATCCTAAAATAAGACGTTTCAAAGTGTGCTGTTATGTTTATCATTTAGAAAAGGAAACGTCACAAAACAGGAAACAGCAATCAACAATATCAGGTAAATTTCAAGGTCACTAACACATTTTGTCTGCGTTATTTATTTAATGTGGCAAATATAAATATTGGAAATTGAAATGGTTTCTGGGATATGCCACGAGGTTAAAAAAACAAGGTCTCAATCTGGTTCATTTTCATTGGACAGTGACAATTATGAAACTTGATCAAGACAAAACTAGAAAACAGTTGTAATAACACACTGTCTCAAGAGTGTGGTCTGTACACCTGCGGTGGACCTTGACTGAGAGAATCATAGAATACAGCTTTCCACAGTGTGGAAATGTTTAGTATGTATCTAAAATGGTTTCTGAGATATGAGCTGTTGAGAAGCAGCAGCGAGCATCCTAAAAACTGGTAATTACTGCAAAATGTTAACCTTATACAACAACCCGTCGGTGCTAATGTATATCCTAGATTTAAGCACAATAATAATGTTACCTCTTCTGGCAAGTTCACGTGCTGTCTCTTTACCAATCCCCGTGTTTGCTCCTGTTATTACCACCGTCTTCCCTGTTATCTTTGCTTTGCTTGGGGAGATACCACCACTTACACGATCCCTAAAATTAAACATAATGTTGGTTGTGTAACTGAATAAATTTTAAAAAAATTACCTCACTCCATTCTAACTGTTTTCTAAAGGTCTATTAATATCACCCTTCATTAATAGATATTAATAAATAATAATACAAAAAAAAAACCATATTAATGAAAAAAGGTGACATACTAGCAGAATGCTCTGGCTACAAAATACCCCACCCACCCTAACCCTCTGGCTGCATGTGGGAAGCCTGGCAGAGGCGTGGGGTTTTGTCAGCATAATTGAAAATAACTCACCCCATTTGAGTGACCCACTACTGAAATATATTTGTATTCAAAATGTCACCCCTTAAAACTGACACCACTGTAGCTCTTCAGTAACATTTTCCTGCAAAATTAGGAACTACAAAATCATTAGGGGTCCTGCACAGGTTGATAGAATTACTCAGTTTTTCAGTTTCTGATTGCAAAAGCCACCAAATCTTGACTCAGACTAGTTGGCGATTTAGTGGAAACTGCTGATCTGGACAAGGCATTACAGTATACAATATACCCCATATTAATAATCGGAGGTCCACTGGTCTAAAGTCTGAGAGGTGCAGTTTTGTAACCTCTAAATGTTGCAAAAAGAACAGTGATAAACGTTGATCATTTCATTGTATTGTAATTATTACTCTTAAGAGTATTTGTACGATCTATATTAGCTTCCAGTTATTTTTTTAATGATAAATGAGTATAGGAAATAACATACAAGAAACCAATGTTGTATTACTGGAACATCTTGGACAATTAACTGTTTGACATTGTCCACCGACATTGTTGTAAGGAGCAATAATAATATCTGCACCCACCTAAGATTTAACTCTGTGTGTTGTCGGTCTGGCTGTGTTTATTTACTATCGTTTGTTAGAACAAAGACTCCACTACAAAAGTAATCTAGACAACCAAAGCTGAATTATTTTGATGCATTTCGTTTTTTGTGCACATGGTAGCTTTGTTCATGCAGTACTGTTTCATAACCTTCACAATCGATACTTACTTTGTCAAAACAACGGTACCAATTACTGTTCCCACAACAGACACGGGTAATATGTACTTATTCATGCTGACTAGTCCAAAGCAAAATACTGGCCGATTAGTTATCGTTCAGCACTATTATTTTATAGGTAAGTAACTCATATGTGTTTCCTGTTGGGAGGGTTACTTTTAATGATTGACGTTGAAAGACGGCAATAGATAATATTCTCTTGTAGAACAACCAATTAGGAACAGGAGCGATTGTCCGAACGACTAAAAGTGAAGGAGAGGCTTCTGGGACTTGTAGTATTAAGTAGTCTGTCTTAAAAGGGTACAGAAGGATTTGACAGCTGTCACGTGGTCTCAAAAGTTACATGCAGAAGAATCAGAGAAGCATACAATGTTACTGCATCTAGTTTACTGTTATTATACAACTGTCAGTACATTTTTAACAGTATATAGACTTAACATATAAAAAGGTTTATTTATTAACATGTCATTAAATTGCATTTTCCAGCATTCAAACCAACTGAAAACCAGAAAACTGCCAGCGCTGGTAATTGCTATTTGATGCATGCACTAGTAAATTAAAAGAAAAAAATAAAGTCGATGTCTGATGTAATGTAAGGACCCCTGCTAAAATAATAATCTTCATTTCCCTGTCTCACAGCTTGCATTTGGTGGTGGAGCTATTTCCAAAGCACCGGTTCTCTGCCAGACGACAGTTTGACATCCTCTGAGACCCACTGGTTTGGTCTTATTTCCCTGTGCCCTTTCAACCCCAGTCTTCATTCCGTGTGGGGGAGGGTGGATGAGCTCCTCGGGTTTAGGCAATGCAGAAGGCGGAGCAGTGCGCATGCTCCTTCACTGTTCCAGCTACAACTGCATCCGAGCCACAACAATCGCCAGAATTAAACAATTTTGGCTAAAGAATTACAGATCAGAAAAGCACAATACGAGGAATTAGATTCCCAAAGCAACAGAGCAGATAACACCCTTAGACAATGAAAACCCGAATATTCAGTTTGTGGAGAATAAGAAGGTGAGCCTGCCTTCCTCTTTGCAGTGAAGATTCGGTGAAAATGGGCGGTTATGTATAGAAGAGGTTTTTTTTTTTTTTTTTTCAAAAAACGGGGAGTTGTAAAAAATAAAAATTAAAAAAAAGAAATTAATTAATTATTTGAAAAGATCGTCACATTCCAACGGTTTGGTGGTGAAATCATACCAACACAACCCGGATGTTTTAACCAGCTGACGAGGAAACGAGCAGCTTGGAAGCGATCGTTTTATTGTTTTTCCCCGATGCAAGCAATGCACTAAGTGAAAGCTGTATGATTGAACACAGCACAGCAGCAGCAACTGAGGATCCCAATCCTCGACTTTATCTTATATTTTGTATCGTGAAACAACGGGGCTAATTAAGTACAGTACCTCAGCACTGTATATTATTTGTGTTTATTATTTTTGTTGGGACGACTGAAATGTCAACGACCCGCCTTTTGCAATAGAACTGCATCGCTTCTTCCCTGTTTAGATGTGAGAAACGGCGGAGATACAGCAGGATAACTCTGGCTGGCTCCGTGTTTGTGTGTATAAATAGCTGGAGCCATGCAGACTCCACAGCTACAGTACGACTTCTTCAGCGAGGAGAACTCACACAAGTGGCGGGGACTGCTGGTACCATCCCTCAACAAGGTAAGCCAGTCCCGGGGTGCATCCGACGCAGATACAGTCTTGGTAGCATCATGATTTTTTTTATTTTTTTTTTGCATAAGGTAATGACAGGTAGGCGATAGTTGTATATATTGAGGTACAATAATATATATATATGGAATGTTGATCAGTCGTTGTTGTACGCCACTGATTGTATTTTGTACAGACAGTTCCTTCCTTAGACTATCTAGCAGAACAATAACACAGTGCCAGTGGTAATACAAACAACTTGTGAAGTCCTAGCACCGTTTGTTTACTTCGACAGACCCTTTCTCAGCAGCAACACAAGGAGTGGTGGTGTTTATAAATCGACTGGTCGGCGTGTTTGTTATGTGCGCAGCGCCTTGTCTTGCTGTGAATTCTCAAAACATGCAAAATTGACACTTCAAGTCTCCCTGTGTTGTGGTCAGATCAGTGACGCTAAATTATAACTACCTTTCTTGCATGGATAACTTTTTTTGGTAAATGTAAATTACATCTCCCATGTGAAATAGTGTCAAAATACAGTTGTCTGGTAATAAGCTAATAACTGGTATCTTGTCAGCTGTATGGAGCTGTATCTCAGTGTTGGGTTCAGAGATGGACATTGGCTCCCATTGCATGGCTTCCAGGTTTTACTACGGATCTAATTACACACCAGCCAGTAGTTACAGTGGCTAATTAAGCGTGTAGTACTGTATAATGCTTTGCAATGCAAGTCTTTTTCATAGAACTATGAACTGATTCATATTTAGGCCTAATAGGCCATATTGTTCAACAGCTGAGACTGATAGGGCAGGATTCCCATTGCATACTGTAGCAGTTTTATATGAAAGTAAGTCGCCCTGGATAAGGGTGTCTGCTAAGAAATAAATAATAATAATAATAATAATAAAATATACCTTGCTGATTTTACTCACCAGGTATTCCACTATTGACCTAACATTTTGTTACATTTTTTGTTTTTCTTAGAAACCAAAACACAGGAGATAATAGTTGGTTTCATATCAGTAAAACAATACAGAGGTGAAATTGACAAATTTTCTGTATTTTATTTTAAAAAAAAAATACAAATAATACATTTCCCAGTTTCAAATCAAACAAAATATTTTTATTCTCGATTCATTCTTCAAACATGCAATTTTCTTATACAATTTTTGAAAAATCCCCAGCATACTGAACTGAGACAACACAAGGACATACAGCGGTGAAACAAAACACTTGCAGTTGTCTTCACTCCACAGACTACTACTTATTATTATTATTATTATTATTATTATTATTATTATTATTATTATTATTATTAATAATAGTGTCTGGCTCCCACTAAGCAAGCATACATTATCCTGCCACGTGAATGAGCAGCAATTCTGGTTATTATTGGTTTACTTAATATTGGGGCTGATGAAATGTGCCGGATTGGCAGTATTGGAGAGTCTCTGTGTAAGAGAGCTGTGATACTACAGGCATTGTGAGCTTCCTGAATGCCCAGCCACAGGCCTGCCCTGGAGGAACATATGAAGTCCTTCTCAGTGAAAGAGCAGGGATTGCACAAGCAGTGACAGTGTGAGGTTCTTTACATCACCCACCCAGCATTGCTCAAGCCTGCCCTGGAAGAACTGCCTTCTTGCTTTATCAGTTTTGCTTTTCTGGTTATTATAATTATTTTTATTATTATTATTTATTTATTAGCAGATGCCATTACCCAGGGCGACTTACAGTCGTAAACAAAAAATGATCCCCCCTAGCTCTGCTTAGGTAAACCACACTAGACTTTGAGTAATCTGTTTGTTCTCTGAATACACTTCCAAAATATAACTGGCCCTTGGTACTTGCTAATTTCCCAACTCATCTTCTGAACTTGTCTGTTCTTGCATTTACATACGGTTAGCACCTGGGTCTTACTTCCGTTCTGATGTTTAATTTTACATTAGGCCCCACATGACTTGCCTGTTGTAATTCTATGGAAGTCCTTAAAGCTTCACCACTAGCTCCATGCCGATTGGTTTAACTAGGCCTCTTGCCTAATAAGTCAATACCAGTCCAAATAAATCACCTTGAACACCCACCCAATGCTCACAAGAAGTAGACTTTAATGTTAAGTCAGGGTCACCTCTACATGATTTCTTTTTTTTTTTTTTCCCCATGGTTATTCTTTGCATTTACCATAGTTTACCATGGTTTTAAAAAGCTAGCATATGCTTTACAGTGCTTTAGTACACTTTGCTATGCTTTTATTGCAGAAAACAAGCAACTGTTTTGAATTTCTGTGATCTGAAACATAGCGGCTTTAACTGTTTTTATAATTCTCTTGACTACCATTTTAATATTTTTTCAATAGAAATGTGCATTTTGACTCTATAATTAGCTCAGAGCCAGCTGCCCAACGTTTCGATATGTTATACATATCTTTCTCAAGGGAGCCTGTGTTTGAATCAAAACATTGGAGGTATTTATAGGTTTTTGACGGCATGACAACTACTTGTTATTGTTTACATTCAAATCCATGATTTATATATATATATATATATATATATATATATATATATATATATATATATATATATATATATATTATATTTTTGTGAAACACGTTTGATAATAGCCCCCTTAATCACTTTAAGGATGTATAGGCTTTGCCAAAGGTAAATATGTTCTCTGCATGTAAGAAAACAAACATGAAAAATGGAAGATGACAGCTAAGAAGTAGCAATCATCTCCTGTCTTTCAGCAGTGAGACGGAAGGTGGTATACTGTTGTCATTTTTTTACTCTTAATTAAAAGGTGAAAGTTACTGTAACAACACTTAACAGCATAGCACTTTTTTGTTCTACATACGAGCATCTAGCCATTTCTGAAGGAGTGAATTTTGAATGGACAAAAGTATGTTTCTGTGAGACAGAATGTGAACGTGCGAGGAGGAGTGTCTCGTTGCCTCACACGATTACAGTTACATCTTTGAAAAGATACTATGAGAAACATGAAATGAAAATCTGTTGGACGTCCAGTTTGAGATGAAGAGGTTGAAGCCAAAGCATGCTTTCTTTTGTAGTATTTCCACAACAAAAACAAATGCAAGTATGTTTGTTATCTTTTGACCAGCTGGTTAATCATTTACGTCTGAAATTGTTTTCATGAGTAACATGACACTGGCTAGTCCAGTGATCACAATATTATAACTGGCTTTCTGATTAAGACGGTACATTCCACTGCCACCTGGCATTTAGAGAACCCTGCTTCCTTGACAGGCAGTCTACCATAGGGAGAACCCTGATGTAGTCGAAACTATAATGCTGAACGTAGTGAACAGATCTGCTGCTTTCAAACAACAACTTGTCCATCTCTAGAAGGTGTAACTATTCAAATCCTAGCTCAGCCACTGACTCATTGTGTGACCCTGAGCAAGTCACTTAACCTCCTTGTGCTCCGTCTTTCGGGTGAGACGTTGTTGTAAGTGACTCTGCAGCTGATGCATAGTTCACACACTCTAGTCTCTGTAAATTGCCTTGGATAAAGACTTCTGCTAAATAAACAAATAATAATGTTAGATTTCGTAATGTCACATTTTTCAATTTTTGTCAGTTTTTCTAAGTATATGGAAAACTACAAAGCGGTATGCAATTTTCAGCAGGTTTTATTCAACTTTATGAAGCAAAATTAGTTAATTCTATAGGGTGATGACAAACTGTACAGTAACCTGAAACTCTTTTTATTCTAAAACTGACTTAATTAGTGAGTACAATGCAATGTAAATTTTATATAGCACCTTTAATCAAAGTATCACAGAGTCATGTGATACTGTGTTGAAAGCAGATGAGTGTAATCCTTACTTTTAGAAATGTACAAACCCTGTTAAATGTCTGAGTTCGTTTACCACCAGTGCTGCTTCCCTGTGTGATATCTGGATGTCCTTTACAGTAATTCCAGTGGGATAAAAACTTGAATTGCAGAAAGGCCTTTGGTTTTGCATTAGTTCTGTTACCAGCTTACTGTATGGATATGCATGGTGTGTGTGTACCATAGCTTGAGAGTAACCTTAGAAATATTGTATATATATTTAACTGTTTTTCTAAGCCTTATTTATAAGATCTATAATGTCCCCATAATGAAGAGGGTAGGAAATGGTCTCCTATATTGAACTTAAAAGCATTGTCTTTCCTATCTGTTGGCAAGCTTTTGGCATATTTAGGAAAACTGCTAGTGCTGCCAGCTCTAAATTGTAGCTAAAATTAGCCCTCCCGTTTACAGTAGGATCTTTTGCTGAGTTATTGGAATTTCCATTACTTCTGTGATTTCTGGCTCTGACGTAACATGTAATGCAGTTTCAACTGTCTTTGTACGCACATTGGCAGACATGGCATGCTTTCTATTTGCCCAGTCAAATTTATCAGCAGTAGCAGTAAATTAGCTGCTAGGTTCCCACAGCGGGCTAATATTAATAAGTAGATTAATTATAATTGAAATGGAAAAGTCAGCTCTTATCTTGGACTGTGTTGGCACTTGCTGGTGAATTAAAATATGTGGAAATCATTGCCTCTTTGGACTGCACCACTGAATTTGTTATGAAAGTGAAATGGTTTTAACTGCGGGTTGTCTGATACAGGGATTATTGTATGGCATTCACTGCTGTCGTTCTTTGCTGCATTGGTGCAATTGCTTTTGCTCTCTGATTTCTTGGTTGCTAAGGGGACAAGGTCACTACATGAAAAAAAAAAAACTTCCCAATGAGTTCATGCATAAGAATGTTATGAGAGAATATTGGACAGGGATTAATGGAGGTATTAATTAAAGCCATTCGAAAGTGGCTAAAGCAATTACCATACAACTGAAGGTACTATATCACACCACTGCAAACACTTAGTAATGCTTATTCTTGGTTTCATAAAATGGTGTGTACAGAAACTTGTCATAATTACTGTAGATGCCCCATCTTAAGATTGTATTTATGACAAGTCTGCACTTACAGCGATGGCTCATTCTCATAACATAAAAAATAAATAAATAATAATAAAAAAAAAGAATCATTATAACAAAAAGGCTTTTTCAAAAATGAAAAAGACAAGCTTATACCTAGGTTAGCAAATGCGATTTACTGAACAAAAATGAAACCTTTACAATCAGATAATTTGCATAATGAGGTACTAATATGCTCTTTTGCTGATCGGTCCCTGGAACTTCACACTGGGTGTGCCTGGCTTTGCAGGGCGGCACATACAGTACTGTAGTCAGCACTCGGTTGGTTAGTGCTTCCATAGAAATTACTGTTTATAGTTTGTTTTATTGAGAATGGCTGTCTGTATGTACTGTGTAGGTACCCAAAAGCAGGGATGGAAGTAAGACTCCCATTGCATAGCAGTTTGATACGTTCCTGGTTTTACATTGAGGTGAGTAAGACACACCTGAGGTCATCTATACACTGGGGCTAATCAGGCTTAAAGAAATGGGTGAAACCGCTATGCAATAGTAGTCTTATTTCCATCTCTATAAAAGTATAGACCTTCACCTGTCTTTTTCAATGCAAAATGTTCCAATTCAAGGTAATATTATTACCATGGGTACAGTATGTAATCTTTATATTAAAATTTCACTTAATTACTACACTAAAAGTTTACAGTATTCTGCAGTATTTAGTACTAGTGTACCATTATAAGACTAAATCAATACAACACATACTTCTGCAGACCTACTTTGTTATACTCCATTAAAAAGTGAATGCAGCCATAATTGTGAAATCACACACTGCAGTTTATTTCTATCGGCAAAGTTTTTGTAAAACCTCAATCTGGTTGTGGTCCTCCTGTTGTCTCCAGAGCACCTCCTGGAGGTAGTCATTGTCCTGCATAATAATTTAAACACCTTGCAGACTGACAATACAGGGATGGAAATAAGACACCTGTTGCATAGCAGTTTCACCCATTCCAGGTTTTAATACAAGCTTGATTAGCCCCAGTGTGTAGGTAACAAGCTCAGGTGAGTCTGATTTAAACTCCTAGTAAAACCATGAACAGATCAAACTGCTATACCATAGGAGTCTTATTTCCAGCCTTGCAATATCTGAAACCCAATATCTGGTATTTATTAAACCTTGTTTTCTCACAAAGGATAGGCAATGTCTGTAATACATTTTTTTCAGAGATGTCAGTATATAGTGTATTTTTCACAAATTCAAACAGCAATTTTAAATGACGCATCAATGCAGAAGTATTGCCTTGAGTTCATCTGCAGTAACACTTTCACTGTTATTTTTAGGCTGGTTATGAAGCTCATCCCTTTACTGTGAATCAGCCATGTGAGCTGTGAAAAACACCTAGTTCTAAGCGTAACTACTTTAAATGGGGGTGTACATTAGTATACTATTTATAAAGCAACCACAGTGTAAAAGTTTTTTTTTACCCATCCAGTGGTTGTTGTGGAGCGGTTTTAAATTGTTTAAAGTATGCAGTTGTTGATATTTAACAGTATACAGTAGAAAATGGAGGGAAATGTGAATCTCAGACTATGTGTAACTAAAACATGGGTCACCCAGTGACTTTTGTAAAAATGTTAGTAGCAAATAGGGGGTAAAGATGAGGTGCCTGTCTGTATGTTCAGTATGTTACATGTCACTCCAATTGCTTGTACAGTAAGCCAGGAGGCAGCCAATGCAGGGACATAAGAACTGGATCAATGTGGTGACTTTTTATTGTCAGTTTTCTAACCACTGTATTTGGTTTCAACTGCTATCTATTTAGCAAACAAACCGTTGCAACAATCAACACATGTGTTGTGCCATGAAGCAACAAAAGCGAGCTTCTTTGTCTCAAGGTCAATTTGTGACGGCATTGGCCTCAGCCTTGGATGACAGAAGGAAAATTTGGAAATTAAACCAATCTGATTCTCAAAGAAAAAAGCAGAATCCAAAATATCTCTTAAATTCCACGCAGTTAAGACTGGAATATGGGAGCTTCGCAGTTTATCTATGTGGTTCCCTAGAATTTGGACCACTGGAGCTGGTATGACCCAAAACAAAAAAAAAAAATCAGTAGTTGTACAGTAGTACATCTCGTATGCATATCTAAGTATATGTAGGCCCTGATTTTGAGATAATGGTAGCTATATAGAAACAAAATGTGTTTCTACAATTTTGAACAACACTCCTTACTGCAGCTTCTAGAAGTTCTACAAGCTAAGCCTAAATTCAGTCAATGAAAACATTGAGAAAACTAAAAGGCCTGGTGAAAATGTCTGTCAGGGCTGACCCTGCATGTGTGCCATGAAGCAGCAGCAGTAACAGGAGGCTCTGCCTTGAACTGCTGACAACATGTAGGATTCCTGGCATTCCTTTCCAGTGAAGTGACTGACAGGACTCTCACTGAAAAGTAACAGTTTAGAGGCCTGGTTTCCTGGTTTGCCCTCCCCTGCGAGGTCTCTGGTGAAACGGGACCTTGATGCATACACACCTGAAGTAGAGAAAGACTGCAGCATGAAGATGTGTGGGAAGAGCTGGCAAACGCTGGAAATACCACAGCAGTGGTGCATCAACCACAAATATGCGAGGAATGGAACTGTGAATGCCTTTGGGTCAGTATAACCAGTATCCTCTGATGTGCCTGTTCTGAAAAGCGCTGGTGGAATTTAGGTTTGTGCCAATAGAGGATTGGTTGTATTTTAAACTATAAGTTTCACAGGCAGTGAAAGCTATGCCAACAAGCCTGGGAGTGGGGAAAAATGTAAAATGTCACCTTATTTGTTGTGCAGCTTAGGCGTTTCATTTAAAGTAGTTTAAAAAATGTTGTCGGTGTCTTCGGTATTTGAAGTTCTGTGAAGCTGCTGAGCCTTTATTATTCAAGAAATATGTGATACAATATAAAGTCTTTTTATTTACTCTATCATGGTTGCCCTGGTTACCGCACCGCCCAACATAGCAATAGACTTGCCCTGAGGAAGCATCATTAGCAGCAGCTACGTTTGTGTTAATGGGAAAGTCTCCTTTATAAATGTACAACATATCGGGTTGCAATCGCAAATAAAATGTGTCAAATCCATGTTGCCTGTACTCTTCACAGTTCTTTGCTTGTTTTGACTGCTGTATTACAGGTACATATAGTAATGTTGCAGTGCAGTAGAAACCAGGACGACTGAATAGGAAACAAAGCTCTGCGATGTGTCTCTTGTTAAAACCTTCCAAAACTAACTGTTTTATCTTAAGTTCATTTCCTTCTCATTAAGTCATCCTAGGAGTCAGATTTGTTAATGTTTTATCTGTAAATATCTGTCAGAGACAATTTGAGGTAGTGACTTCATATTTGTAGGGTTATATAAGCCCTGCCTGTTAAAAGTGTGTCATGTGGTGTTTAGGTTTTTGCATGAAACAGCACAGTTTGAAATTCAGTATTGTCTTCGTGTTTGGTACACAGCTAGATTCTGTATCCAGGGTCTGTCAATTAAGAATGAAGTGTTTCACTGCCAATTTGTTTAATACTCTCCGATCAGTGATACTGGCCACACACTTTGATATAGCGTCTTCACATTTGGTAATCAGCTGTATTCTGTGACTCTGTCAGTTATCTTTCATCTTTAGAGTTGTCAAATAACAAAAATTAACTTGTTTTGTGGCCACGTTCGTTTTATTCTCCCGCCAAATTTCAGAAACCATTAACAACCATTAACACCTCATATCCATTTTACTTCTAGTTTATAAACCATTAGACCAGCAACGTTATACCCCCCACACATTATTGTACATTATGCCACCAGGGATGCTTGGTTAATGTCTACTCTATGACTGAGTTACCCAAAGTATCAGTTTTACTGTAAAACCTGCCCAAATTTCAAAGGATATCAAACACAGACTGCCTGTGCTGTTAACACTTGAAGAGCTTTCAGAGGTGTTGCTTGCTGCACTACATGATATGTATATGCAAATTAACTGAACTTGAGTGGTAATTGTGTGACTTGCAGTGCCAAAGGCAATAAATGGCAAAATTGCTATTTCATTTCATGCCTTCCCATCTCATTCTGTCTCTGCATGCACTGTCTGTTGATCTCTGAGAAGTGAATTCCAGGCATACCTTTGGGTTAGTCTAGCATGCAGTACACAGGACACCACCCAGACACTTTCTTTGGCTACAGAAGCGAGCGAGGCTGTATAATCCTGGGGGACCAATTGGAGCGTTTCTGGACCACAGAAAGTGTGACTGTGTCTACTCTGCTCTGTAATAGCTGCAAGGCCATTCTGCCTAATGAGGCGGTGAAAACCAAGGCTTTTCCACAGTGAGCAAATCTTCTGAGGATTAACGTGGCTAAGGTAGCATCACACCTCAGAAATATTTTGCCTTTAATTGCACCTAGAAGTAGCACCCCCTCTCCAAAACACCGAATTCCTTCCCACAGCATACTGTAGTTCTATACAGTTTGCTGGGTTAAGTAAAGACAAACACTCTGCTATCTTCATAATCCCATCCTGGATCATCCTCCATTCCTGCTATAGAAATTGACAAGCACCACTCTTGAATGACACAGCATTTTTTTTTTTTTTTTTTAAAGATAGGGTGAAGTTTGCCCCCCATTCTTTTCAATACCGTTGCTTTTGACATTGGCTGGAAGTCCAAATAATGCCCTGGTAACAGCGATTTAGTGGAGGCAGCTGTCATTTATAGTTCTGCATGGAGTATATCTATAGAATCGCTTGTCCAGTTGTGGTGAAACTTGATAAAGACCTCCTTTAGCTCACATTATCAAGTGTGTTGTAATCTTGGGGTCCATGGAGGTTGTCTCTCCAAATGCCTGTCCGTATCTGACACTTCTATTTATTCATATCTAGAGAACTGCTTATTCAGTTGTGACAAAACATTGTTTAGCACTTTAGTTATTGAGAGCATCATACAGTAATGTGGAGGTTTGTCTATCTATATTTAAAACTTGCACCCAGTGGCTATCAGTTATGGTTATTATGTTACTGATAGCTCTCCTCTTGTAATACTGCCATGACGGGGATGTACAGTATCTTCCAAGACTATATAGCAGTTGAATTTCATAAACTGACCTACAGTAACTCTGAATATTAATAGAGAGGAGATGGTGGTGAGAGACAGCATAACTTACCATCCTTTTTTTCCTATAGATTCTTGGTGCAGCACAGCTTGGTTTCCCCACTGACTCTTACCAAAGTGCAGGCTGTTCCGCAGTGTTCCTAGAACTGACCTGTCATGTGAACTTTAGTTTGGGTTGTGCTCTTTGGAAGGGAGTGAAGCCACGCTGGGGGGTGGGTGGGGGTGGAAACAGCAGCTGGAGTTGAAAAGGTGTCCGGCCGGCAGCTAATCTGGACCAGCAGTTCAGAAGAGTTTGCTATTCTTAGACTCTGGGCTGGAGTTCACTTGCACTGTACTTAAAGGTCTTTAGAGAACCGTAAATCATTTCAAATAAACAAATGAATAACTAAATCACATCATCTTGTAGTGTTGTGAAAGTATCCATATTTTAAACTACAGGCTCACAGCCAAAATCCAAACCACCATCTTTATTTGTTTGTTTATTTGTTTGTGTCGGTGTGGCAATGCGCCCCGCCCCTGTGTGCATTTGTGTGTTATGTGATGTTGCGTGCGTGTGTTAAATGTTGGTGTATAGTCATTGGTACACGGGATATAAACTGGTCTGTGTTTCACGTGTATTTAGAAAGTGTAGATTTGTATTTAGACACGAGGAGAGCACAAATCACTTCACGTGCTGGTTAAATGTCATATGTGAGCACGGGGTTGCACAGAATTAATTCACGTGCTGGGATTCAAGTGAATAATTAATTAGTAATTGAATCCCAGCACAATAGTATATATAGACGCACATTTCTTGCAGGCGGGGTTGGGTGTTCGAGAGTGGAGAACGGGTGAGAGAGAGAGAGAAGGAGAAACGTAAAGTAAAATAAGATCGTAAATATAAGTGTTTGTACTCACCGTGTTTGTTTGTCTCTCCGTGCACCGTTTGTCTGTGTAGTCCGTTTTGTTTGTCTATTTATTTTGGCGTGAAGTGCCGTGTCCTGTTTTGTGCTTGTGTTTTGTGTTTAAAACCTTTTATTTTCTGTTCTGTTTATTAAATGCTGAGCGCAGTCACGCGCTCAGCCTCACCAAAACCCCAAGTCTCTGTTGTTTATTTCCTGGCTCTGGTCTGACGCCACCCACTCCGGCCGTCTTTGTGACAGTCGGCCTTAAGAATTCTCTAACAGGGCTGTGTGGATATTCATGTGCAGCTCCCATAGTTATCCTTATGCTCATATATACCTTTGAGAAATGGAAATACAATGAACTGTAGCTTTTAAGCAGTAAAGAGGAGACAAATTATGGATGAATATTATCTGCGATAAGGATATCGTGGAGACGTCTGAATGTACTGTACTGTACACTGTAAGTTCAGTGAGACCTGTACAGATTTGCATAGACATTTTCTAAGAAGTTAATATACAGTACATGCTGTGGTTACAGGCCATGGTACGATGGTAACACTTAATTGGCTAAGTTATTGAAGGCATTACAGGTCACTACAGATCAAACTGGATGAATTCTAAAACTGAAAATGAGCCATTTGTGAAATGGAAAGCAATTTACACCACCCAAAGAGAAATGACTTGTTAAAAGAGAAGTTGCAATTTAAAGTGAATGAATAGTTTTTTATATCTTGGAATAGGAAACTGTTACAATAACTAACACAGTACAAATATGCATTGTTGGTCACATTTGTCAGCAGTTTTCACCTGGCATTTTACCATAGAGGCCATTACAGTGCAAATTTTAAAATATGCAAAGGTCTTGATACAAGAATTACTAAAATTGGTTAGTGGTAATAATAAAGGACTTTATTAAATTAATTAACGGGTCGTTCTGCGCCTGTCAAACAGAAAAGTGCTAGGGTTTTCAGGCCTGCTGAGTTTAGCAATGCTATATATATATATATATATATATATATATATATATATATATATATATATAAAAATTTCGGCCAGTTCACAGCTCAAAGGGGAAATTAAAAAAATAAATAAATAAAATTAGCATTTCTCAATTCAGCGGGCCCGAAAACCCCCAGGTTAATTTTTCAAGCCAAATCTGAGACGGTCAGGCAACGGCTCTGGTTGTGTTGGTATGGAATGACCCCAACATAACTGGGGATATTTTAGGTGTTCTGTTTAAAAGTTGTCTAGTTCATCCACTCCAAGTCCCAAATTTGAACACTTGGAACAGAATAAATGGATAGTGTTACTGACTCGCAATGCACCCGGAGATGACTGTTACAAAATATATCATGTGTATTTATATTGTGGTTAAAAAAGAGCATGTACTGTACTGTACAGAGTAAGGTACATAAACTGTAGTGCATTGTGATGTTCCACAGAGCGTCAGATGTAATTGGAATTTTTTTTTATAGTTTTTGTTTTTTAAAGGATGTTTATTCATATGTAAAACCAGTATATCATTTGGGAAATGACAATCTAAATATTTGTGGAGCACCACATGCTGAAAATAATAGTGCCTTGCCAAAACTTAAAAGTAAAACGAAGCCTGCGGCCTTCCTGTTTGGTCACCCACTGTGGCCTGGGAATGAAATAAACAAGAGATGGGAGTGCAGAGAGACCCCATACTGTGCAGTACATTAACATGAATACAGCAAACAGCCCGTTTCTGATTATACCCCAAAGAAGAATGAGAGAAAACCTAGAGAAAGATTGATTATTTATCTTGTTTGGTCAAATAGTGAAAGAAAAGCGGACTACACTTTATGACTATAGCAGAGATAACTTGCAAGATGAGGCTCAACATCTTTTAATAGCAACTAACATAATTACCCTTGTAAAAGTTTACCACTGGATTTTTGCATGGTATTTTTGCAGTTTTACCATCCTTTTCCCAGGGTTATACTATGCATTTAATTTACTGTACCATATTTTACCTTGGTTTCCCATGTTTATTAATATGCTTTACCATACCTCAGTATTCTTCACATTGCTTACAGGTACCTATGCTTTACAATGCTTTCACTGTGCTTTATTACACTTTTTACTATAGGAAACATTTACGAGGGTTAGTTTACCATGGTTTGTTCAATATGTTTTGCCACACCTCGCTATTCTTTACAATTCTTACCTATGCTTTACCATGCTTTCACTGTACTTTATTACATTTTAAATCACTCAAGATTTTTGCATGGATTTTGTTTTGCCTCGCTTTGCATTGAATTTCCAAGTTAACCCTTCCACATGCTTTGAATTCAGATGCTTTTCTTCTGCTTGGTTAGGCTTGGGAGTGTGAGTGAGTCCAGGCTCTTGTGCTGAAGAATCCTCTGAATGCACATTAGACTGTGGTACAGTTCTATGGATGGCATTAAGCTTTTTATGATGAGGCAGAACTAGCTCTGTCAGCATAAACTAAAGCAGAATCATTCATGTTTGATGGCTATTACTCCTTTGAGTGAAAAAATGTTTTCCTTAATATTAAAACTGTAGTTTAGTATGGCGGAGGGGGTTATGAAAAACAGTTTTACATTGTCTACAGTGGATTAGGTTAGCTTACCCTCTAGCCCTCAATTGTAAAAATTGCTTACACTTGGGGCTACTGTAGTGCGTCCAAGTGTGAGAAAGTATAACTGAGAAACCAAAAACACTAAATGTGTCACCCTCTTGATGTCTGGCTTCTCAGTCATGTTGCCATGGTTTTTTTTTACACTGAAACCTCACAGCTACTAACTACTCCTTATGTTAAAGATGTAGGCCTTTTATTAAAATACCAAATATAATAGGCGTTTCATAAATTATAGTCTTCCGAACGTCCTCCTTACCGTATGTGTTTGATTTTTGGGGTTCTGCTGTATTTAGATAAAATCGAGATCCGTTTGCAAACGTGTGGCAGCGAAAGAAGTTAGGTACCTTGTTCTCCTGGTTAATTAATTACCCAGCAATGTTCATAGTGATACAAAATAGAGTTGCTAGGTGTAGTATCAAAAGCATTCATGACGGAACTCTCGTAGGGTTGATAATGGATGCAGATCTGAATATTTTAATATTTACTGTACCTACAGTATTTGGTTAGATTACACGAATTCAGATCATTTAAGGAGTATCTCTACTGGTTTGTGGATCATGGCAGGTTAACAGTCTCACAGAAGCAGTTGTACCCCAACTTTTTGTAAAAGTTGGGGTACAACTGGCTGGGGTAATGGCTGGGGCCTCCTTCCCTGATTTCACCAGATACTGTTGCTATGGTAACCAGCACTTTGTACTGACCAGAAATGAAGCCTACTGCTTGTTTTGAAGCTCCCACAGGAATGCCTGATATGCAGCCGTTATCTGCGTTGCTGCTAAACCCTCCGCTGGGTCATATGAGTGTGAATGTACTCTAGCAGAGAACTATTGTGCTGATAAAGCACTCCCCAAATGTTTATGGTGCTACAGCATGGCTCCTGAGCACCGGCCAAGTGTAACAGAGATACTTAAACTAGAGAGAGAGAGAGAGAGAGAGAGTGTTTTTGCAAAGTCATGCTCCATCTGAGGGAACCTGGCTACATTTGAGTTCAATTTGTTGTTTCTTATGTGCAGCTATTCTGAGAGCAGCTAAGAAGTTTTATCTTCTATTTAGAAATGTGCAGCGCTGGATTTTGTAGCAGTATGCTGGGAGGCTTGGTGACAGCAAAACAAAATGAACTTCAGCCTTTTACCTGGTGGTTTACAGTACTGTAGTTCTCCAGGCTGGTGTTTGATGAGAGTTTCAGTCGACGGCTCAAGGATAGTATAGGTTGGCTTTGTCTGAGACCCCGTTCACACTACTGTGGTGGCCCAGGGCCGCCACATATTTAGGTTTGCAACCCCGTTCACGTTTGCGGTTTAAGTCGCCTTTGCACGTTCACATGTGACTGAAAAGCAGGCCTAAAATGTGGCTAATTGGGGAATTTTCAAATAACTATGTAACTTGGACTGATAAAAAGTTGATATAAAATCATTGCTGTTATGTGTTTTTTTTAAACCTATACTCAATCAGCAATCTTCGAAGTTTTGTTTCCTACTATTGGCACTGTTAATATTTCTCATTTTTTTGTATTTTTTTCTTAATTTTGTGTCATGAACCCCTCAATCTCATAACCGACACCCAATAGAAAACTTGTTAACTGAACACTATTGTTAGATAGATTTATAAAAGTGGTGTTTCTAGAATTGTAATTTTTGTTATGTATATTTCACCCACTAATTAAAAACTTATTGTTTTTAATTTAAATTATTTAAATTTCTACCTCATAACCGACACTATTAAATAACATTTTCATAAGTTTTTTTCCTGAAGAAAAAATAAATCGGAAGCAAACAGTACTTAGACAGATGTGGAGTGTTTTGCAAATAGAAAACAAGTATAGCATTTGTTTTTTAAACTTATATTTCATATTTGTTTAAATTCTAATTTTAATTACAATGTTGGTTATGAGTGTGGGGTGTCGGTTATGAAAGCTCTGTGTTGGTTACGAGTTTCTTTCTCAGCACTTCATCTTATAGCTAAATCCTTGGATGCAATTCATTAAAACATCAGAAGAAATGGTTACAGACTGCAGGCCGTCCTTCTATATCATATTCCAGTTGACATGGTACCCTTTGTGCCCTTTCTTTAAATACATTTAAAAACAATATACAGTGCCGTGAAAAAGTATTTTCCCCCTGTCTGATCTTCTGCATTTTTGCACATTTTTCACATTGTTTTTGGTCAGATTTTTTTGTGGGTTGTAGTAGTATATAGAGGGAGTCTGAGAGAAAAAATGACCCCAAAGTTTGGTGCTTCTTTCATTTGTTTTGTGTGCAAGGTAATCAAACATGTAATCTTCAGGTGTGAAAAAGTTATTGCCCACCCTAGTTAACTCAACCCAATTAAAGGGATAATTAGGGTCAGCTATTTGAGTACTTTGGTTAACAACCAGCCCTGCCCAATATAAATCTGACTAACTTTGGCCCTTACCATCAGAGTGAAGTTGTCAGCACACAGGTTCAAGAGGCACATCATGCCACGAACAAAAGAAATTCCTGAAGACCTCCGGAAAAAAGTTGTTGATGCCTATCAGTCTGGAAAGGGTTACAACGCCATTGCTAAGGCTCTGGGGCTCCACCAAACCACAGTCACAGTCATATTGTCCAAATGGAGGAAGTTTGGGACTGTAGTGAATCTTACCAGGAGTGGCCGTCCTGCCAAAATCTCTCCAAGAGCAAGGCATAAAATCATCCAGGAAGTCACATAGAACCCTAGGTCAACATCCAGGGATCTGCAGGCTTCTCTCGCCTTGGCTAAGGTCAGTGTTCATGACTCCACCATCAGAAAGACACTGGGCAAAAATGGGATTCATGGCAGAGTAGCAAGGCGGAAACCATTGCTCACTAAGAAGAACATGAATACTCGTCTCAAGTTTGGCAAAAAGCACCTGGATGATCCTCAAGAATTCTGGAACAATGTTCTATGGACAGATGAGTCAAAAGTGGAACTTTGTGGCCGACATGGGCCCCGTTATGTCTGGCGAAAACCAAACTCTGCATTCCACAATAAGAACCTCATACGGTCAAGCATGGTGGTGGTAGTGTCATGGTTTGGGGATGCTTTGCTGCATCAGGACCTAGATGCCTTGCCATCATTGAAGGAACCATGAATTCTGCTCTGTATCAGAGAATTCTACAGGAGAATGTCAGGCCATCCGCCTGTGAGCTGAAGCTGAAGTGCAGCTGGGTCATGCAGCAAGAAAATGATCCGAAACACACAAGCAAGTCTACATCAGAATTTGTATTTTTCAGTTTGTCTTTCCAGCTTTCTTATCTTTTCCTCAAGGAACTTTGCTTTTTCTGTGGCCTTTATGGTCTTTCTTCTTTGGAAGTATTCTCTTCTATCTGTCTTCCCTTCCGAAGACTTTTTCTAGAGGTGCACGGTGATTCATGTGTTTGGACCTGGCCTGCTCCAGATACAGAAGGCCTTTCTGCACTCTTATTACCCTGATTTACAGGATGTGGTGGTGTTGATTGTGGAATGACAGTGGTCAGTTCTTTTAGTTGTCGGTCTGTCGTCTGTTTTTTATGAAAAGCCTTTGTCTAATTCTTTCTTCTACCTCTCTGTACCGTATCTGACACTTCACTTACTGGCATGTATTTCTTTTTACTTCTCTCCCTTTCCTAGGTACTTATTTTGTCTCTCAATATAATTTGTTCTTCTTTCCCTGTATCTTCTAAACTTCTCACAAATACACAGCTCAGCCTTGCTATATGCAAAGACATCTTATTAATGTCTTAACTATCAGCTCTGAGAGAAAATCTGGATCCGGAAGAGAATATAAAACTGATTGTAACCCTAACTATATCTATATAATTGGATTTTAGTGTTATTAATGTGTGACACCCCAAAAAATGATTTGAAGTATACAAGTAAATAATATAAAAATCATAACCGACACTAACTTCTCATAACCAACATTTTTCTTGTTTTTGAAAAGTGTCGGTTATGAGAAAAATTGTAAGGTGTCGGTTGTGAGAAATTTCACTTCTTTGTCCATTTACAACAAAAAGGGCAGCCATTGTTTTCCGTTTTCAATGTTATAACAATGAGGATGAAGTAAATTTATATTAAATACATGTACATTTCAACAATATTTTTATTTCCATGTTTTGCTAGCGGTGTTGGTTATGAGCTACACAACTGTGCCAGGCTGCACTAGTGAGTTAAACGGTAATATTTTAAAAATAATGAAGAGCATATTTACCTCTGTCTCCAGTCCTTCGCTACAGAAACCCTTGACCTTTCACCTTGTTTGAAAGACTTTATTGATATGTTATGATTTCTACACAAAAAGTCAGTGGGTGTCGGTTATGAGATTTTGTGTGCAAAACTCTGGGACATGCATAGAATGGTGTATAAATAGAAAATGACATAGCTTTTCTCATATTTAACATATGTTTTTTAAACAACTTAAATACTTCTTTCAGATTTTTGTATAAAAACATAACATTATAATAATTAAATGTATAACATTTCACTCTGAAACTTAAAAATCAAACTCTGGGACAGGGGTCGGTTATGAGATTCAAAATATGAAAGTACAAAAAAAGGCAAAAACATTTTTTAAATGTATTAATAAGTTATTGTGCAGCGTAGATTCAAATGTTACCTTTCTATATATATAATTTTCAATAGGAAATTAATTTGTTTTGAGAAATATGTCAGCCGTCACCAAGTTACATAGTTATTTGAGAACTCCCCAATTATTATTTTGCACTCAGAATGGAAGAGCTATACAGTAATCCTTGATTTGTAGCAGGTGTTTCTTATTAATATATTTTTTTCAATGCAGCACAGTAGCAATTTGATGGTATAAAAAAGAAACACATATTATTGACTATTTGGACTTCCTGTTATGGTGTGTAACAGGGTGACGGTCCGAGCTTACCCCCACCCATAATCACATTATTCTCTCAAGAACACGGAGGTGTTTAGAACGCAGGAAACAGCAACTTGCTAGTGTTCACAAGTATAAATATTTATTTTCATAATGGATACTTCACTCAGATTGCAAATGACAGGTTATACATACAAGGACTGATATTCACATGACAAGGTCATGACTGACCACCTAATTCTACTGCTCCTTCCTAAGAAAGACACGACATTAATAAATAAATAAATAAATTATTCAATAACCTGTTACACCTGGAACCATTTTATACAAAAATAAACTTATTTATCATTCATTATTTACAATAAACATTCATATAATTTACATTACACATGTTTCTTCTCAGTTATATGTATTTGTTCAACATATGGCTACAACAAAACCCTTGTTCCACATGTAGCTACGGCAACTTCATTAAGGGAAGTGCCCTAATCTAAATACAGCAATACACCGTCATATATCAAATACACTTACGATACATAATAAACTACTGCTCTATCGTCAGTAGAATAACATTAACAGTAATAATCACAATAACAGACATTGAAATATTACACTGAAAATATGTTTTTTTACACTTTCAAATTCTAAGCATGTTACAAGCTTTACTTCAAATAGTTCCGTTTGTCCCCTGTTATAAATTGTTGTGAGACGCTGGCGTTGAGCACAGAAAATAATTCCAAGTTTGCTGTTTGTTTACGTTTCCTTTCATTCAATTTATGTTTAGCGTTTCCCATGTGTTCTACAATGGTGTGCCTACGAATGTCATCTACAGCCTTGCTGCATGAAGTACAAAACAGCACATTACCATCGACATGAAATTCGTCCTTGCCAAACTCGTTGATCTGATCTTTAGGGGTGATTGTTTTTGTTTTCGGCATCTTTGAACAGCTCTGCATGTTGACTGAAGCCTCATTCAACACTGAACATGAATACCAGAAGCAGTTTTATTAGACAGGTGTGTTTACGTAAATTTAAAGCAAAGTTGCCTGTGTTATTGTTTATATATGGTACGTGTATTGATTTAGCTATTATCAAACAAACAAAAAAATCTTTGCATGTTTTTTGCCCCTCCCCAAATGTAAAACAAAAAAATCTCTGACATAGAAAATCTGCTATTTTCCGTGTTGTCATAGAAAATCAAATTGGTCATGTGATACGAAAAGGCGGCCTAAGTCTGCTTTGCGTTTATATATGTAAAGGCCGGCCCTGGTCTGGGATTGCAGACACTGGGCCGCATCGAAAGGGCCGCCTTAAATCGCAAGTGTGAATGGGGTCTGAGACCTCAAGCTCTTTGTGGGTTGGTTTCCTCCAGTTTTCCTGGCATTTAACAATATTCCTGTCATTTGACGGTAGGCCAAAGATGAACTTCGGCATAAACATTAAACTGGGCCCCCCTGCCCCAATTTATTATTATTATTATTATTATTATTATTATTATTTATTTCTTAGCAGACGCCCTTATCCAGGGCAACTTACAATCGTAAGCAAATACATTTCAAGTATCACAGTACAAGTAATAATACAATTAAGAGCAAGATAAATACAATTTATTTTCTGCTTTTATGGACCTGCTCCAGGAAGATCTCAGATCAGCAAGGGAAGGGGATGAATACAGTTTATATACATATATGTATTTTAAAACAGTAATATTTTCAATGTTCTGAAAACTCTCTGGCAAAATCTAGCACATTTGACATGTGGCTTAAGAGGACTGGTCATGTGAATGGTTGGTTTCCAGATGATAAAGACCATCTATTGTTCTGTAGGGCAACATTTTTCTGGCTGTAATTTCACAAAATCTCCACTTATAGCTTACAACCCTTATATATCAGACCATTTGAGGTAGTGACTTCATATTTGCAAGGTTAGCCTATATATTCCCTCCAGGCTGAATGTGTTGGTGACAATGACATTCATCTCTGACCAAATATGGCTGTCAGATTGTGTATATAGACAGAGTTATTGTCCTCACATTTAGTACACAACTCCATAAGGTTTAGAGTTTGAAAACCTTTTCACTGCCATGTTTTAAACTCTGGCCATGATGATACAAACATTGAGGTAGTACCTTTACAGCTGGTACACACCTGTTTTATATGATTCTCTTAATAAAGTTCCATTATAGTAAAAAAAAACAAAAAAAAAAAATTTCACTAGCACACTGTTTTAACCAATAACAATGAGATGGACCATATGCTTGATATCGAGGCTTGAAGGTACAGTATGTTCACAGCTCTGTCACTGCAGCGCAATACATTTCTGTTTTCTGTGACTGAATGGAAGTTGCTTACTGTGGCACTAATCTCTCTCTCTCTCTCTCTCTCTCTCTCTCTCTCTCTCTCTCTCTCTCTCTCTCTCTCTCTCTCTCTCTCTCTCTCTCTCTCTCTCTCTCTCTCTCTCTCTCTCCTCTCTCTCTCTCTCTCTCTCTCTCTCTCTCTCTCTCTCTCTCTCTCTCTCTCTCTCTCTCTCTGTCTGTCTCTCTCTCTCTTTTTTTTTTTGGTAGGTTTTAAACCAAGTCCACCCAAAGCTCTCCTCAAAGGAGGATGCCCTGCAGTACATTGAGGAGCTGATCTTGCTGTTGCTGAGCATGCTCTGTCAGGCCCAGCCGCGCACCGTGCAGGATGTGGAGGTACGTTACAGTGAGCTGACTGCGGGAGAGAATTCAGCGGAAAAACTGGGAACATCAATTTTACTGGGTTACATTGTTTCAGATACAGGTTTCTTTTTTAAATTTGGATTGCAGACCCACTGTACCGGGTTTAAAATCAGACCTGAGGTCAATTACAATTTTAAAACGTGCAATTTGTAATTCATTGCAGTTGTAATTGTAACTGCAATTTCAGCAAACAATTCTGCTGTAATTGTAGTTATAAGCATGATTGACCCCAGGTCTGGCTTCAATACAGTTGTGCAGTTTTTACTTCATTTTAAAAAGTCTCAGGGCTCTTTGTTTTCATTTCCATTTTATATAGTCACTGAATACTGTCGTTTTTTTTTTTTATCTTTTAGCATGTTTTATGCAAAAAAGACATACAAAGTCAAAAGGATATGCAGAGGGCAAAAGAAAGCCTCGTCACTCATTTGTCTTATCTCACACACCCCGGTGGTTTGAAGGAAAGGGCCCCCTCTGTTGGTGAAAAGCTGCAATGACTGCTCTGTAATATCAGCCTTGACAGCCCAGCTAATTTACTGCCTGCTCTTGGAATCCATCATTTTGTTTATTTTGTGTGAATGTGTTCCAGCATTTCTAGGAAACAATTACTGTATGTTAGTGCGTAGTCTGTTAATGACTCTGATGGAATACAATGCTTTAAAGAGCAGCAGTCTTTAACTCTAGATTGACCTCACTGGTTTTGAACTACTTATTACTTTACTACATGCAGTGATCTAGCCGGTTTGGAAGATAACGTTGGGATTGAACATGCTTGCCAGTGCTTTACTGTTTTCAATAGGTGTTTTCTGTATGCTGTGTTGTGCTACTTTTTATATGATTTTAATATTACAAATAAAGTTAACTTTCTAATCCTTCTGTTTACCAATTAAGTAAGGTGCAAATCAGTTGTATGACTGTTGCATTTGATTGTAATTAAGCAGAGTGTGATAATATTCAAAGCCATATTATCAGGCACTGGTCCTCATTGACTCCATTATAGTGCAGCAGGGACATTTCAGAGTGGTGATAAGAGCAGAGTCACTTTAACAACAGGGATATTAAGTGGCTTTCAGTGTTTGCGTGCAAGTATTAAAAAATGTTGGCTCATAACAACCTCTTGAATTTGCCTTCTCCTTTCACTTTCAGGAGCGTGTGCAGAAAAGTTTTCCACATCCAATTGACAAGTGGGCCATAGCAGATGCACAGGCTGCTATAGAGAAGAGGAAAAGAAGGAATCCTTTAGCCCTGCCTGTTGACAAAATTCACCCTCTTCTGAAGGTAAAGCCAGGTTCAGTTTAATACCCAAGGGCTGGTTTTTCGAAACTTGTAATCTGGATTATATATTTTGTGATCGAGATTACTTTTATCTGGATCGTTTTGCTCAGTTTTTTCAGAAAATGTCACTGCTGTATTACATTTATCCAGGTTACAAATAATCACGGTTTTTGAAGTTGTTTTAATAGTTTCATAGCCTATTTTTGTTTTAAATAGGCCATTATAGGATGCAGTGTGGTCCAGTGGTTAAAGTCGGGGGCACCGGTTCAAATCCCACCTGACTAACTCACTGTGTGACCCTGAGCAAGTCACTTAACCTCCTTGTGCTCTATCCTGTGGATGAGATGTTAAATCAGTGTCCTATTGTAAGTGACTCTGCATATAATGCACAGTTCACAGCCTACCTCTGTAAAGTGCTTTGTGGTGGTGGTACACTATGAAAAGTGCTATATAAAAATATATTATTATTATTATTTATGATATAGTCTAACTTAAAAAAGAAATATGACAGTTGATAATTTTGAGTATTGCTACACAGGTTTATTTATTTCTTATGTTTTATATAAGGCTAATAATGCTTTATGCCAACCCCACTACAGCAGCGCAGGAACATTTCAACAATACCCATGCTAAAACGAGACGCACAATAGAACACATCAACAGGGTGCTTAAGAAACGGTTTGCGTGTCTGAATTACCTGCCTATGGAACCGGTAGGAGCATGCAACATAATTCTAGCCTGCAATGTTTTGCACAATAATACTATCAATTGCAACGTACCAGCCATTGAAGGTGAGGATTTGACCGAAGACCTGCCAGAGCCTCAGGCAGGACACCATGATGCCTCTTTAGCTGGACCACAACACGATCTACTTGCTGGATGGGCAGTGAGGCATGTAAATAATTACTTCTAGAAGGAGCCTCCATTGACATTTCACATTAAAGATATGATCTCTACATCTCTATATCGATACAGCGAGCGCACACACACACATTTAAAAAAAACCAAAAACATTTGTGTTAGACATCATGTAAATAAATGGAAAACAAAGCTGTTCTTGATAAAAAGCTGTACCACTTAAAGCGTTTTTTCCTTAATCAGAGACACGTTGTTAATTTGCCAGCATGGATACAAAACTTAAATATGTGAAACGTGTATCATAATACTCTATTTGCACAGTGTGTTTTTTCATTGAAATCCAAACAAAATATCTGCTCTAAGATTATTTTAAATTGAAATTAGCCTTTGCAGTAGGATCAAAGTGATCCTGATATTTTGGATAAAAGTAATCCTGATCTTTTCTTTAAATTCTGAAAAACCCAATTGCAGCATTTAATTGCGATTTTAAATCGGATTACAAAAGCTTTGGAAAAACTGCCCCAGATAACCAAGTGAATGAGAATTACCTGGTCAAACACTGTTGTTTTTTATTCTTTTTGAATGGTCACAAAACGTGACTTTTGATCAGTCTTAATGGAAGTTTTAGTAGTGCTGGTTTTCAAGTGGCATGCAGATTTAGGGATGCTTATAACGGTCGAGAAGCAAGCTGTCATGGTTCAGGAAAATAAATCTCTTTTTCCTGTTCAATATTATTGTTGTATACACTCTTAAATTAATCTCATTCCTATAATCATGTGCTAGCCTGAGTTACTGCCTGAGTTTCCAGCAACCAATTTGGTTTACCTGTTCAATTTTAATCTGTTAAATGTACCTTACTGAGACATTTTGGGTTCCATTCTAATACTCCAGTCGCGGCACGTGTATAAAGGGCATTAGGGCACCGCCCCGCTGTGTGTGTATCCAATCTATATATATATATATATATATATATATATATATACATATATATATATATACATATATATATACATAATTAGACAAAAGCTGTCGTATCGGGATAAGAAAACATAACGAGGAAGTTGAAAGGAATCGGTACATTCTGTCTAAATTAATCGATTGTGTACAGTGTTGTGGTGCTTTTGAATTGGCATTACGTGGGCACGATGAAACTAGAGTCATCTTTAAATCCAGCAGTGTTTAGGGGCCTAGTGGATTTTGAATCAAGTATAGACAGTGCAATGGAGAAGCAGGTGAAAACTGCAGCAGTGTTTAAGGGCACTTCAAAACCCATTCAGAATGAACTGCTGGACGGCATGCTGGACGTGACTAGGGAGCACATTGTCCAGCAGTTGAGAAGCACCAAATATGTGGCTGTACAAGCTGACCATACCACTGATGTGTCGACAGTGTCAGTCAGTACTGGTTTATCGGTATATTGATGGAAACGGTAAAGTTGTTGGAAGTTTTTACATTTAAAAGACTCTTGTGCAGCTTTGCTTGATCAACTTAACTTGGTTTTCCCGGAGCACTGTGATAAACAGAACCTGATTGCTCAATGCTACCATGGTGCCAGTGTGATGCGTGGAGAAACTGGCAGGGGTTCAAAGGAAGGTGAAGGACAGATACCCGAATGTGCATTATGTTCATTGCTGTGCCCACCAGCTATACCTAATCATGGAGCAAGCTGTATCTAAAATCTCGCAAGTTACAATTTTCTTTTGCGATTTGTCTGGCGTTCCGGCATTCTTTTCGCACTCACCAAAGAGTACTATTGTATTGAATGCCATAGTAAGCAGACTTCCGAGAGGGGCAGCAACACCATGGAATTTCAGTTTTCAGACAGTTAATGCAGCCTACGAGCACGGAGAAGACATCCTCGAATGCTTTAAGACAATTGAAAGTTCAGGAGATTGAGTCCAGCGCTATTCATGAGGGGTTTATTCGGATGCTGGAAGATGGGGACTCCTTTTTTTTCTTCTTCTTTTTTTGATCTAATGCCCCATGTTGACGTGTTATACAGTCAACTCCAGAAACGAGACATTGACAGAGTCCATATTGAGAGAGTTACTACAGAGTTTATTAGGAGTAGCAACAACGTGCGTGAATACATTGACGATCTGGGTTCAAAATTGCCAGCACCCAGACGCAGAACCGAAGTGAAGAAAGTGGAGTAAGTGACTAAAGAAGTGTGCGACATAATAATTGTCAATGCAGAGGAACGCTTTGAATTCATAAAACATCTGGGGAGTGCAAAGTTATTGCAAAGTGAATTGTTTGAAAGACACAACCAATGCTTTCCAATGCAAGCATTAACCGACACAGTGCAAGCATATCTGATGCTTAACAAAGACTGAACTTTCTGTTATATATGGGCAGCCAGAATGTCGTTGTGCTTGTGTTGCTATGGCTCTATTTCGGTTGTTTCTTTAAAATATCACAACACCCATGACAACGGCAGAATCTGAGAAGTTTTTCAACTCTAAAGAGGATAAAAAAATAAAATTAAGAAACACAATGAACCAGGATCGACTCAACGCACTGGCAATGCTGTCAATAGACAAACAGCTGATCCACGAAATACCAGACTTCAACAAGAGAACCATTGAGTAGTTTGCTACCCTTAAAGGTCGTCAGGCAAAATTCCTGTATAAGTAGGTGAGTACTGTTTATTTGACCGCTTTACTTTATGTAATTCTACATAGGATGATTCTATTTTTCTTCATTAAAATATATTTTGAATAATATTGGGGCTGTTCCGATTAACAGATTAATCGGACCAATTAATCAACTAAAGATCTGATTGTGCATCTGGGTAGATGCACGATCAGATCTTTAGGATACTGTGGATTTAATTATAAAATGAGTTTAAAGTTGTTGCTCGTGTGCATTTTAATCAGAGCTGTTGAGCACTGTGGTAAAGTCCAGCGTGGCGAATTTATTCCGAATAACAAAATAAACTGTTGCTTTAGTTATTAACCTCTGAGTGTTTTTTGTTTCCGTGTTCGTGCATTGCTAACGGACGCGTAACTGTGCTGCTCTGGCTCTTGGGACTTGTGTAACTGAGCTGTCAGGTTGGACAGGTAACATTTGTTAGTTTGTTACAGTTACTAAAATTCAAATAATAATAAAAATGGTTTTAAAAAGACCAAACTCCCATTGGGCATATTTTATTTGTATTTCTTTAGATCCTATTGATTTAAATATTACTATGTAGGATAGTTGTTGTACGATCGTTAACTTTATTAAAAATGTGAATGGATTAATCTACCGATTTTAATCAACTAATGCCCATAAATTAACGCTAATCAAAAGGTTTAATCGAGTGACAGTCCTAATTTAATGTACATTGTACATAGAGCTAATGTAGATACATTTAACTCATTTATATTGCACAGTAAAATAGAAATAAATGAGCTATGTGCGAATATACGTGGCTTTACATCACAACAACGCATAGTAATCACAGTGGAATTTCAATAGGAAGAAAGAATTGGTGTGAAAACGTCTTATACTGTCTGCATTTGTTCATTTTCTTTCTCCTACTACACCCCACTTGACCCAAAGTTCACCAGCCGCCACTGCTCCAGTTCCATTGTCTCATTTCCAGCAGATTTTCATTTCTTATTAATTCAGTTTGACGTATACATAAAATCAGATGTAGATTAGGATTTTTGGTATAAAGTTAAAAAAAACACTGCTGAGCTTACAAAAGGTTTAAGGAGGCTGTGTGGTCCGGTGGTTAAAGAAAAAGGCTTGTAACCAAGAGGTCCCCAGTTCAAATCCCATCTCACTCACTGTGTGACCTTGAGCAAGTCACTTAACCTCCTTGTGCTCCATCTTTCGGTTAGACATTGTTGCAAGTGACTCTGCAGCTGATGCATAGTTCACACACCCTAGTCTCTGTAAGTCGCCTTAAATAAAGGCGTCTGCTAAATAAACAGAATAATACAAAAGTAAAAAGAGGTACACATTTGAACATTTAAACTGTTGCGCACGTTTATTAAACAAACACAAAAACAGACACAAGCAAACAGGCATGGTGGCAAAAATAAAAAGGTTTAAACAAAACAATACAGTACAATGCAAACACTGTCAGGCTGGGCATTCGCCTTCACTGACCACTAGTTACCTACTCGCCCTAACTCCTGTCACCAGACAAAGGATTTCTCCTTCCTTCTATACATGTGGCCACTCCCCAATTAGCACTCAGTTACCTAATTGAGGAATGGCCACACCTGTGATTGTTAGCAGGGACAGATTTAACCCCATCCCTGCCAATATTCCCCCACACACTATTTACAGCACCGGCCACCTCCCCCCTTGAAACACTAACTGCCTAACCCCCTTGTCCGTTTTTCTCCCTCCGGACTCTTGTGGGTTGTTTGTCGGGCGGGTTGGTCCTGACCTCCGCGATGTGGATGGGGCATCGAGAGCACAGGTTGGCGACTGGGCGGGTTCAGAGTTGTGAGCCCCAGCGACCAAGGAGCGACGTCTGGGCCACCAGATGGAGCACAGCAGGAGACCCGGGAACTGGGCTCAGCGACCAGAAGTCAGGCCACAAATGCTGGGAGCCTGGGTCGAGGGCTCTGAGCCATAAGCGGTGGAACATAGGGGTGGTGGACTTGGTTCCCCCCGCCTCCTCCTTCAGCCATGGTGGTCCTGGGTCTTCTGTCAGGGTCGCTTGTTTAATCCCTTGTGACTCCTGGGCTTTTGTGAGGGGCTGCCCGTTTAACCCCCTTAATGACCCCTGAGCTTCTGTGAGGGGGTGCCTGTTGAACCTCCTTTCTATCCCCTAAGCCTGAGTGACGTTTCCCCTGTCAGGGCTGCTCATCAGAGGGTGACCCCAACGCTGGTAGCGGTGCTGGGCCATCTGGTGGCAGCAAAGCTGGGCCATCTGGTGGCAGCAAAGCTGGCAGCGACGCAGAGCACTCTGGCAGGGGCTGTGGCACTGGGCACTGGGCACTCCGGCAGGAGTGGCGGTGCTGGGCACTCGGGACGTGCGGCTAGCTGGCTTTAGCCATGCTCCCCTCAGCGGCCGATGTATCGGCTGCTGAGGTTGGCCTGGCATTTGGCCTTAAGAGTCTGGAGCCGGTGGCAGCCCCTTCCCCATCAGCTCTGAAGACGGCAATGGCTCCTCTCTCATTGCCACTGGAGACAGCAAGGCTTCTCCCTCTGTTCGCCTCCGGGAACGGCCACCCCTCCTCTTCCTTTTTCTGGCAGGTGGTAACTCCTCTTCACCCTGAAGGGGTCAGGACACCGTCGGGTGCCCTAACTCTCCACAGACGAGGCACCAACCTTGGTCCTCCAGGTCCGTGAGAAGGGCGTCTAAACCACCTTCCCAGATGTCTTGGGAGGCAGCTGGTCTTGGGCCTTTAGGCGGAGCCACTCATCAGGGGAGATAACCTTGTCCCTGTGTTATCCCTCCATATATTGTGTGGCATACGTCTCGGCGGTGCCCAAACTCCCCGCAAGCTCTGCCCCACTGAGCCCCTGCAGCTTCCCACCAGCATTGCTGGTCATCCCAGTCTTTAAGGTCCATTTTATTTATTTATATGTATTTATTTATTTATTTATTTTTAAACTGAAGTCCTCTGATTCTCCAGGGGGCACTATCCCACTAACACCATATGTAGCCGGATAGCATCAAGAATGAGACTTAGCGGTTAGAAACTGCAGTTAAAGCGCTATTGCGCACGTTTGTTAAACAAACACAAACACGGGAACAAACAAACAGGCACAGTGGCCAAAATATAAGGTTTAAACAAAACAATACAGTACCATATAAACACTGTTGTCAGGCTGGGCATTCGCCTTTACTGACAATTTTACAAAATACACACACAGTTACCTACTCACCCTAACTTCCCTCACCAGACAAAGGATTTTTCCTTGCTTTATATACATGTGGCCATCCCAATTAACACTAATTTACCTAAAGGGGAATGGCCACACCTGTGATTGTTGGCAGGGACAGATTTAACCCCATCCCTGCCAACCTTGCATTCCCACACACACTATTTACAGCAGCAGGGCTTCTGTCCTGCCACAATGCACATAAACATTGACTGACTGGAATCAGGGTTGGGGTCAGTTCCTGTTTTTCAATGCCAATTGATCAATGGTGTGTTAGAATTGATTAAAAGGGGATCGGAATTGATTTTAAAAAGGAAATGGAATTGGGATTGAAAAACAGGAATTGACTAAAACCATGATTTGGAATAGAGCGTATTCACGCCGTTTGAACCCCATATTACTCCAAGACAACAAACCTTCTAAACGGAGACCTGGGTCTCCTAAACATGAACTCTGTTAAAGCATTTTCTTTGAAGTTAGGTAGAGACAGGCCCAATACAGCAGAAATGATCACCATGGATAAACTCCGTTGCCAGTCACATCCTCCATGAACTCACTGTGCTCTGTTGAGTCTTGATCGTAACCTTTTTTTTTTTTTCCTTTTCAATTTCTAGGAGGTCCTGGGATACAAAATCGACCATCAAGTTTCAGTTTACATAGTAGCAGTATTAGAATACATCTCTGCCGATATTTTGAAACTGGCTGGGAATTATGTACGGAACATCAGACACTACGAAATCTCACAGCAGGACATTAAGGTGGCAATGTGTGCTGATAAGGTAAGAACATGTATATATGTATTTCAAGGGCTTGTTTTATTAAACTTCCATGTAGATTAGATTACCTCCAGCCATTCTGGGTAATTGGTTCTGTTTATAGCTGGTGAGTCTTGGGGGAAGCTAGCTTGCCTCACAGGCTAATATTAAGTTGGTAGTTCTATTAAATTGCAGGAGCATGTGCATTTCATTGGCAAGGGTGTTCTGGAGCACCACAGCAACAGGACACCAAACCTGGGGTTCATTATAACTACAATTCCAGCAGAATTGTTTGCTGACATTACAATTACAATGCTATTTTGTTGAATTACAGTTACAATTATGCTGCAGTAATTACAATAAATACAGTTGCACTAAAAAGTAACATAAACAACAGCACACATTAACATGTTTACTTGTCGTGGGTTCAGTCCCAGGTGGGGACACTGCTGCTGTACCCTTGAGCAAGGTACTTTACCTAGATTGCTCCAGTAAAAACTGTATAAATGGGTAATTGTATGTAATAAAATAATGTGATATCTGTATAATATGTATAATGTGATATCTTGTAACAATTGTAAGTTGCCCTGGATAAGGGCGTCTGCTAAAAAAAAATAAAAAAAAATAAATAATAACAGGTACAAATCCAGAAACATACTATAGGACTTGGTTACAAACAAGTAATAAATTAATCATTACAACAGAAATACAAGTAAGATTTTGGATGAAGTTATTTCTTTTATTTCTTTATTTTTTTTCTCCTGACAATACAGTACTGTGCACTAGATGGTGCTGGCGCTTATGATATAAAGACCCAGCATAAATTGCACATTTCTATGGCCGGCAACTAGCAGTGAAGAGCAGTTCTTAAACATCTTGTCAATGCACCTTAACACAGACGTATCGTATTCAAATTTTCTCTTAAAATCTCAACTGGCATACATACATGTAGACATGAGGATCTCTTATCCAGGCACATTTTACACAGAGACATGTCCACCCACTTGGTTGCAATTTTATACTAATACACTCATACTCTGCTTTAATTAAACCTCCCAAAAGATGCAGTGAAGATGTTATTTGGTTAGGAGTAGACCGCCAAGCCTAAATAAAGTAATGCAACACAATGAGGAATTCACACAACAACTGCAAACCTCCAGTAAACTTTACTGAGTAAATCTGTCAAGAGGAATGGCAGAAGAACGTTCAGACAACACACATTTCTTGCCCACAGAAAGCTTTTAACTCTTGCAATAAAATCAACTGTGAAAACAAGAGCTCTGCTCACATTTTTCACATCAGTGAAGGTTAAGAATAGGGTTTTGCTTTCACGTTATTTTTTCAGTTAATCCCCAGTCCAAAAACATTCCAGAACACACTAGCCATGTATTTTGAATACCATTGTATGTAGTCTTGAATTTCAGTGCATTACTGCAAAACAAAACCATTTCTACTCTGTTAAGCTTAATGGGTTCCCTTTTGTATCTCTTGGCATTCAGCTCTAGAGTAGGACCCAGTGATTACATTTATTTTGGCACTCTTTGGTTGATAATCATTTGTGTGGGGATCTGTCAGTGGCTCACCTGGTAAAGGCACGGCCGTGTGGTGTGCAGGGTGAGCCATGCAGTCAGGATTGCATGTCCTGAATTGCTGATCTTGACTAGCCTCCACAGGGAGTGTCTCATTGTCCCTTACACTTCTGCGGGTTGGGAAGGTAGAATCATCCTTGCCATGCTACAGTGGCCCTAACTGAGTTGATATCTGCACAACTGTCATTCGTAAATCTGAGGTCATACTCTGACTGAGCTGTTGTGATATGATGAAGGAACGTAATTTTTTTTGGGGGGGGGGGGGGTAATATAATGAATTGTGTAGCTATATAACTCTACTCCTGACCCTTCACTGAAGTCCAGATGGTCTTGTGAGTCTTCATTAGACTATACCGGACTTCTCCAATCCTTTTTGCTGTCCTTCCATTCCTAGTCATATATCAATGAGTTATAGCCCTCCTTCCCTGGGTGACAGCTGGAGTGCTGTGTAATGCAAATTGAATCCACGCTAAATCAGAAGCCTCCTTGAAAATCCTAGTATTCCACTCATAGAACAATGAACGCCCTGAATCTCTTTCTTTTTTTATTTCGTAACAGACGTTGGAGTGTTCTGTACAGTTTTTTGATCTACTTCGGTTAGTGCTTATTCAGCATCTCTTTAATGACCAGAGAGGCTTTTCAAACCTTTTCTTCTTTTTTTTTTTTTTTCTCTCTCCAGTAAAACGTGCCTTTTGTTCTCGAAATATAGTACAATGTAATGACCTAGTACTTTTATTTCAGAAGATATTTTTGTGTAAACTTTGGGTAACCAAGCAGGTCAGCTGGCACTTCAGTCTTTGTTCCTCTCACATTTCTCATGAGGACACAGACTTCAGCTATATGAGACGGAGGGCCATATTACAAAACATGTATACCAGTGTTAAACCACAAAGCTTCAAATAAATAACCCAGGAGGTTTTTTTTTGTTTTTTTTTTTTAACATTGGCTTTCCTTTTAAAAAATAAAATAAAGTAAAATAACAATGTGGTAAATGATTTGGGAACATGCCCCAGGGTCTTCTATTAAATTGATATAAATAGTGAGCACATTTAAGATCATTATAGGAGATGTTTTATATTTTATACATATTTAAACATTTTGACATTTTTAAAAGTCTTTTTACATCAGGTATGTGAGATGGCCAAATTGATTTTTTTATGGTAAAACAAAGAAGTAGTTTAACTACTTATTTTACCACTAGATCAACAATAGCATTTTTCAGTTGCAGGCAGTACACCTGGATTGCACCCCCACTCATTTTGGGGGGTAATCCTGAGATGATGAAATCCAGGGTGTTTCCCAGTTCCCACAAAATCCAGCTGTGTCTTATCCGGATAGGAGTGTAGATTGGTCAATTAACTATAAAGAAGTATAACTACATAGTTTTGGTGTCTCCACTGAAAAGCAATTTAAATGGGAATATAAAAGTGGCTACACAAGATAGGTTTAGTGATCTGATCTATTTCCCAGGCTTCTTAACAGGTCTGCAGCTTTGAAAATGTTAATAATGCCTACAGTATCTACTGTTCAGATCAACCAGATAGACCTATGGGCAGGGTTGGGTCAATTAGCAGTATTCTGTTAAAATGAGTTTCTCACAGCGGCAACAAATTACTTTAATTTAAGTCACCATTAGTCAATTAAATTGGCTTCAAATGAAAGCAGTTGGCAATCCCAGCAGTTATTATTATCTCTAAAATATCAGTTGGAATTGGAATTGACCTCCGCACTGCCTATGGGTGAACTCTGGGGAGCTGTTAATTTTTTTTAAATATATTATAACTAAACTCCAGCTTTGATATCAGGCTGGAATGCTGGTAAATTGTATGTGGTGAGATGGCTTAGTTTGTTCCATCTCTTTGATAAGTCCATGTCCTGTTTTTCCCAGGTGCTTATGGACATGTTCCACCAGGATGAGGAGGACATCAGTGGGTGGGCCCTCATGGACGAGGAGCCCTCCACCTCTGGGGAGCAGATGTACTACGACCTGGTCAAGACCTTTATGGCCGAGGTCCGCCAGTACTTGAGGGACCTGAACCTTATCATCAAGGTCTTCAGGGAACCGTTTGCTTCCAACACCAAGCTCTTCTCCCCACACGTAGGTGACCCTCTCTTCCGAATTGCACAATTACAATTTGTAATTAACCCAATACATTAAAATACAATAGTACACTTTCCTATTGTATTATACAGTAAACCTTGTAGTATATTATAGGATACTGTAGTTTATGTATGGTATATAGTGTCTTTTTCATATGGGTTTCCCAGCACAACTACACTAATTCTTCTCCTCTCTTAGGATGTTGAGAACATATTCAGCCGCATTGTAGATATTCACGAGCTCACTGTTAAACTGCTGGGCCTTATTGAGGACACAGTAGAGATGACAGATGAAGGGAGTCCTCATCCTTTGGTTGGAAGCTGCTTTGAAGATTTGGCTGAGGTAAGAGACCCCCATCCTACCCTCACTGTTTTTAATGTTTCCATATGTACCTTATCTTTCTATTTACCCTTTGTTTTACTTTTGTTCAGTCATTTTGAATTTATTTTGGAAAATGTTCTATAAGATCCTTCTTCAGAGTGAAATATATAAATTAATAAATGGGAATCCTCTGCCATTTACTGCCTTGTACATTTGTATTTCCTGAGCTGCATTCCCAAAGCTGTACAAGTGAACTGTATTGTTGCAGGAGCTGGCGTTCGATCCCTATGAGACTTATGCACAGGACATCCTTCGCCAGGGCTTCCACGACCATTTCCTCAGCCAGCTGTCAAAGCCAGGGGCAGCTCTCTATTTACAGGTATGTGTCTTCACCCCATCCCCAACCCCCTTCACCTCCTCAGGGAGAAGGGAATAAGAGATTTGAGACCATTGACTGTGGAATGATTTGTTGTGCTACTTTCATGTCTTCTGTGTCTACATAAACATGTGATGTAAGAGCTTTTCTGCATGAAGATGCTGCACTTCATTAAATGGTGCAAGGTGTTTATGCAGTTTGTACAAGACGGTCTTCTTTCTGTTTGGTGCTTGTGCATTGTTCATGAAAGGTGAGGAACAATGGCAGTGGCTGCAGTCTGGCACAACAACTGACCCGAACACCACCGTCCATTCTGTCCGCCTGCATAGTGTTGTTACTTTTTACAAGGTTGTAACGGTAAATGTACAGTATGTAAAATGTAGACTATCACTGTTAGAGCGCCCTGTGCTGTTTGTGTGTCCGGTACACCTCAGTTAGAACCAGGCCTTTGTTTTGCAGTTTTAAAAACCCATGTGTCCCTGTGGCGGAGTGTCCCGCCCCTATTTATTATTATTTGTATTTTTGTTTGCGGCGCGGGTAAAAGCGCCGCGTCTTTTATTGTTATATTTAAAAACCTCGTGAGGATGCATGGCTGATCAGCTACTGATTATTTAACTAGCTGACAGTCATGCATCCTTACCAAACGCGTGCAGACTCTGGCCGGGGGATAATAAGATAATTACCAACTAGTTAAATCCCTCGGCCAGAGTATATAAACCAGCAGCACTATGCACTCGGGGTGTGGAGTGTTCGAGAGTGGAGAACGGGAGAGAGAGAGGAAGAAAACAATTGCTAAAACGTGCTGGAGTATCCAGCACGAAACTTACTTGTTTGTTTATTCGTTCGGCCCTCGTGCCCTTTTGTTTGGTGTTTTGTTAAATCTTTTGTTTTTGTTTTGTTTATTAAATACGCTGAGTGCACCAGCACTCAGCTTCAACCGCCCATCCACTGTTTTGGTTTGAGTTACTTCCTGGTCCGTGACGTCATCCACATCACCACTGCGAGCCAGACTGCCACATATGGTGTCCTGCGTGGGACAAACAACGCCTCCAACAGCCGGACCAGGAACAGCAAAGGAAGGTTTTTTCGTGTTCGTTTTTTCAAATAGTGTTTTTTGTGTTTGAAAAAAAAAAAAAAAAAAAATGGATGAAGTGGACGCCTATATGGAGAGGTGGCATGCGCATCAGAGGGAGTTGAAGGAAGGAGGGGCTACATGGTGCCTCGCCTGCCTGGAGTATGGGCACCTCCCTGAGGTGTGCCCATATGAAGACCCCCTCTTTGTGCAGGCCTTTGATCGAGGTGAGGTGGAGACTGCGGAGGAGTGGATCCACCTGAAGGCCATACCATCGCCGCAGGTGGATCAGGAAACCTGCCTCACCTGCCTCAAAGGGGAGGAGTGGTGCTTTGCCGTCGGCAAGGTCGGGCACAAAGCACCCGACCAACCCCCTCCATGGCAGGAGGTGGAACTGCTGGTCCCGAAGAAGGGAAGGAGGGGCGGTGCTAAGAAGGCAAAGAAGCCCGCACGTCCTGCGGCTGAGTGGGAGGAGCCCGAACGTCCTGCGCCTGAGTGGGAGGAGCCCGAACGTCCTGCGCCTGAGTGGGAGGAGCCCGAACGTCCTAAGCCCAAGAGGGGGGAGTCGGTGCATCCACAGCCCAAAAGGGAGGAGTCGGTGCGTCCACAGCCCAAAAGGGAGGAGTCGGTGTGTCCACGGCCCGAAGAGAGGGAAGTCGGGGCTTCCACAGCCCTAGGACCCAAGCTGCAGTCCCAAGAGCCAGAAGGGGAGGAGTTACAGGCTCAACCCCCTGAATTTTTCTGGGGGGGAGAAGGGCAGGATGCTGGTGTTCCCCAGCAGCCTCTATTTATGCTGCTGAAGGGAGCACGGCACACACCAGCCCAGCCGCCACAGCAGAGGGAGCCAGCACCGCCACAGCCTCCCTCTGAGTGGCCAGCATCCGCCCCATCGCCTCCGCCTCCACCGTCGTGGGAGGACTGCTTGCCCCTCCCACCTCCACCAGCAGAGGGTGAATGCCTGCTGGTTCTGCCTCAACCGCCGTGGGAGGACTGCTTGCCCCTCCCACCTCCACCAGCAGAGGGTGAATGCCTGCTGGTTCCGCCTCCACCGTCGTGGGAGGACTGCTTGCCCCTCCCACCTCCACCAGCAGAGGATGAATGCCTGCTGGTTCTGCCTCAACCGTCGTGGGAGGACTGCTTGCCCCTCCCACCTCCACCAGCAGAGGATGAATACCTGCTGGTTCCGCCTCAGCCGCCGTGGGAGGACTGCTTGCCACTCCCAGCTCCACCAGCAGAGGGTGAATACCTGCTGGTTCCGTCTCAGCCGCTGTGGGAGGACTGCTTTCCCCTCCCACCTCCACCAGCAGAGGGTGAATACCTGCTGGTTCCACATCCACCGTCATGGGAAGGACTGCTCCTGCCCTGCCTCGCACCACCCAGGGATGCCTGCCTCGCATCGCCTGGGGCTGCCTGTTCCACATCGCCTGGGGTCGCCAGGGATCCTGCTTCGCCTGGGGTCGCCAGGGATCCTGCTTCGCCTGGGGTCGCCAGGGATCCTGCTTTGCCTGGGGTCGCCAGGGATCCTGCTTCGCCTGGGGTCACTACACTGTGGTCGGAGCCCCACGGAGGGGAGCTGCCGGCCATGAAGAAAGGGGGGGAGGTCAGGAGGCCAGCTTCCCCAGCCGCACTTTCGCGGCCGGAGATCATGTGGTCAGAGCCCCACGGAGGGGAACTGCTGGCCGTGAAGAGGAGGGGGGAGGTCAGGAGACCAGCTCCCCCAGCCGCACTTTCGCGGCAGGAAATACTGTGGCTGGAGCCCCATGAAGGGCAGCTGCCAGCCATGAAGAAGGGGGGGGAGGTCAGGAGACCAGCTTCCCCCGCAGCAATTTCGCTGCAGGAGAAAGGGTGGCCAGAGCCCCACGGAGGGGAGCTGTCGGCCATAAAGAAGGGGGGGCAGGTCTGGAGACCACCCCCAAAATTTTTTTGGCCAGAGGAGCCGGCCGGTGCGCGGGCCATTGGAACGCTACGGCTGTTTGGGTGGGAGGAGGACATCCCACCGTGGCCGCCACCTTTGGTCCGCTGCTGCCCCTGTTCCTGCGCCGGGACTGCTAACCGGGACTTTGGGGACTAAGGGGGGAGGTGGCCGAAAAGGCCATGTGTGCTGCGCACAAGGGGGGGCATGTGTGGCGGAGTGTCCCGCCCCTATTTATTATTATTTGTATTTTTGTTTGCGGCGCGGGTAAAAGCGCCGCGTCTTTTATTGTTATATTTAAAAACCTCGTGAGGATGCATGGCTGATCAGCTACTGATTATTTAACTAGCTGACAGTCATGCATCCTTACCAAACGCGTGCAGACTCTGGCCGGGGGATAATAAGATAATTACCAACTAGTTAAATCCCTCGGCCAGAGTATATAAACCAGCAGCACTATGCACTCGGGGTGTGGAGTGTTCGAGAGTGGAGAACGGGAGAGAGAGAGGAAGAAAACAATTGCTAAAACGTGCTGGAGTATCCAGCACGAAACTTACTTGTTTGTTTATTCGTTCGGCCCTCGTGCCCTTTTGTTTGGTGTTTTGTTAAATCTTTTGTTTTTGTTTTGTTTATTAAATACGCTGAGTGCACCAGCACTCAGCTTCAACCGCCCATCCACTGTTTTGGTTTGAGTTACTTCCTGGTCCGTGACGTCATCCACATCACCACTGCGAGCCAGACTGCCACAGTCCCTTCTAGGGATGTCATGATATGAACATTTTCTCAGACAATTAATCTGTCAGGTATTACAATAATTGCGATACAGCACGATATTTTACAAATAACTACAAATAAATAAATAAATAAATCTTGCAGATTTAAAATGTTAATTATTTATTAAGCTAAAATGTGTTTTACAACATTATAAAGCTTCCCATTTTTTAAAATATGGTGCAATACAACAGAAATGTAGAAAACGCAATATTTTAAATACAGAACTTAGAACAGGTTCTAAACATCTATGAAACATGGGTATCAATAACTGAAGATAAACTAAAGTGCCATTTTAATCAAACAGCTGATGTGAGGCAGTGCTATGTGATGTAACAAAAGAACCATACTGAACACAGCAGCGCCTGTTTATACAGAATATTCTTCTCATTAGTGAAATTCAACTCCCATTGCAGGTACTTTTTTTTTTAAATACATGCGTATATATTTACATATCTGTGAATAAAAGCGTTTTTGGTGTATTAACAGTGACATTACTGGGACCTGCAAGTTCATCTCAACCTGACAAATACTGTGTCGCCAAAAATAAATAATATAGTCATATATAATTCACACGTGTGTGTTTTTATATATGCAGTATTTAACATGGTTTAAATTGCATTAAAACACTGAATGATCACACCTACAGATTTATGGATTTGTCAAAGGAAGTGTTCTATAATATGCCAGCAAGCCAGCACAACACTGATTTACAGTATTATTTGAAATGCATTAAGACAAGTAATAAACTGACTCCATTGTGATTTAGCACTTGGTTCAAACAATTTAACAGCAAATGCTGGAATTGTTCTGTATAATTCTGTGCAAATAAATATAGAACTACAAAGAGGCAACAATATGTATCCAGAAATAGGACAACAGGCTTTTTTTTTAATGCTTGGTTGTTTTTTGCATGATGATATTGATAATAATAATAATAATAATAATACAAATTTCACATATATACATATACACATATAAGACAGAGACTGGCTCTGACAGAGTTCAAATGAATTATCAGAAGATTAGCATTTTCCGATCTCAGGGAATGACCAGGGGCATATGGGGTCAGCAGATCTTGAAGATAAGAAGGTCCAAGACCATGTAAGGCCTTATAGGTAATAATAATAATAATAATAATAATAATATTATTATTAATAATAATAATAATAATAATAATAATAATAATAATAATAATAATAATAATAATAATAATAATAAATAATAATAATAGCATCAGTAATAAAACAAAAGAATGAGATGGATTAAATATGTGATTAAAACCGAGATTAATTTAAGAATTTTTTTTACAGCCCTAATTATATTTATGATTATTATTATTGTTATTTATTTCTTAGCAGACGCCCTTATCCAGGGCGACTTACAATTGTTACAAGATATCACATTATTTTTACATAGAATTACATTGTTTTTTGATTTTATTTTATTTATTTTTTTTACATACAATAACCCATTTATACAGTTGTTTTTTTACTGGAGCAATCTAGGTAAAGTGCCTTGCTCAAGGGTACAGCAGTAGTCCTCCCCACCTGGGATTGAACCCACAACCCTCCAGAGGCCTAACCAGTACTCCGGACTGGCACGCACGCACGCATGCACGTTTGCAGAAGTATTCACCCCCCTGCAAAGTTTTCACAATTTGTAGAATTAAATAATGTATGCACAGTTTTTCAAACAAACTTTTTTTATTCCAAGCTGTAGTGGTTAAACTGAACACTGTTATATGAGGAGGAGGTTAAATGTCAGCAAAAATTGCAAAGAAAATGCACAAAATGAAATGTACTGGTTGCATAAGTATTCAGCCCCTTGAGTCGGTACTTGATAGAAGCACCTTTTGCAGCAATTACTGCTATGAGTCTTTTTGGATCGGTCTCTATTAGCTTTGCACAGTAGGGTGGTGAAATTTTTGCCCATTCTTCACAGGAAATTTGCTCCAGTTCTGATAAGTTTGTTGGGAATCGTCGATGGACATAAGTCTCGCCATAAAGTTTCAATTGGATTCAAGTCAGGACTTTGGGCCTCTCAGAACATTAATTATCTTCTAGTTCAACCACTCCAGTGTGGTTTTGGCTTTGTGCTTCGGGTCATTGTCCGGCTGAAATGTGAATTTCCTCTCCAGTTTCAGAGTCTTGACTGACTCAAACAGGTTTTCCTCAAGGATTCGCCTGCATTTTGCACCATCCATTCTCCCCTCTAGCCTGACAAGCCTCCCGGTCCCTGCTGAAGAGAAGCATCCCCATAACATGATGCTGCCACCACCATGCTTGACGGTTGGGATGATGTTGACTGGGTGATGTGCAGTGTTGGGCTTGCGCCAGACGTAATGCTTGGAATTTAGACCAAAAAGTTCAATTTTTGTCTCATCTGACCACAAAACCTTTTTCCACATGTCTGCAGTAGCATCTACATGCTTTTTTTGCAAACTCCATACATGCTTTAAGATGAGGCTTTTTGAGTAATGGCTTCTTTCTTGCCACCTGTCCATACAGGCCAGCTTTGTGTAGGGACCGGCTTATTGTTGATGTGTGAACACTGACTCCCATCTCAGACACAGAACTACCGATCTCTCAAGGTCATTGTTGGCTTCAGAGTGACATCCCGAACCAGTTTCCTGCTTGCCCGGCTGCTCAGTTTGGGAGGGCGACCTGATCTGGGTAGTGTCTGGGTGGTACGATGCATCTTCCACTTCTTAATGATGGACTTCACTGTAGTGAGAGGGATAATCAGCACCTTTTGAAATTTTCTTGTACCCTTCTCCTGCTCTGTGCCTCTCTACCACTTTATCCCTGACTTGTTTCGAAAGCTCCTTGGTCTTCATGGTTGCTTTGTTGGATCACTATGTGAGTTGCAGCTTGATAGTCTTTATTTACCTGAGGGAAATTATCTACAAGTTAAACCACTTTGAGTACAAACAGGCTGAAACCATTTCACTAATCTTGTGACCTTTCAAACAAATCAATTGCACCCAAGCTGATTTATGGCTGCAGTAGCAAAGGGATTGAATACTTATGCAACTGAGATTAATCTGTTTTTCTCTGTAAATCTTACTTATTTCTATTCAATATGCATTTTTTAACTTTCTCAATGTGGAGTAGTTTGTGTAGATTCTACATGTAAAGTCTAATTTGAAAGCGTCATGGAGTACACTCAGGTGCCAACAAAATGTGAAAACTTTGCAGGGGGGTGAATACTTCTGCAAACCACTGTATGAGTATGTGTAATATTTAGTTGAAAATAAATAATTAGTAAACAGATGCAAGCTATAGTGAGTGTGGTCTGCGATGAGCATTTAGGGAGTAGCCTTTAAATATATTGAGACTCCTGTACACACAACGCTCACTATCCTTGTCTGTTCTAAATAGTGTTACAATGTTTGTCCTCCTTAAGCTATCTAGCTAAAAAAAATATTATTTCGTAAAACAAGAATACTTAAACGCATTATGATTATTATTATACATGTAATTCGTTTTTAACACTGTTTTTAATAAACACTGTGTTCCTTACCGATGTTGCTCCTTTATAAAGAGCTTGGTGGTGATCTCTTAAATGCGTGAACATATTCGTCGTGTTGCTGCCCTTTGAAAGAACCTCTCCACCTCTCCTTCAATAATCTTGTTTAAAGCCAAAATGATCCTAAATAACAGATTTTATCAGTTTTTTAGGAGGAAAGAGTTTGTTTCTGTTTTCGCAGTTACGGTACATTTAACTCGCACTACAGAAAAAATACAGAAATTATGGATTTATTTATGAAATATAGGTTAAAACATTACTGCGTATTGCCATTCAGTTCATGGTGGTGAGCGGCGAATGTAGTAGCCACTAGAGGGTGCAAAACAAACAGTGTTGAAATAATAGTTACAGTTAGTTTTATGGTTTAGAGGTAGAGCTTAGGTTTAGGGGTAGGGGTGGAGGTTAGGTTTAGGGGTAGAGGTTAGGTTTAGGGTTGGCGTAGAGGTTGGGGTTAGGTTTAGGGTAGAGGTTAGGGATAGGTTTAGGAGTAGAGGTTAGATTTAGGGATTAAGTTTATGGGTTAGTTGTAAGTCGCATATGATGTGGTGCGGACTGAAGTTGCGCGTGTTTATAAATGGTGTTAGTAATTGTAAATGAGGTAAGGTGAATGAAGGAGTAGCATTGCATTTAGTTCAATTAGTTCTGTTGAAGTTTTCCGGTTTTTGGATAAAGAATAATAAAAAAAAAGCTGTTTTTGAGTGTGCAAGTGTTAAGTTCTTTTGCACCCTCTAGTGGCTACTACATCTGACGCTCACCGGCCTGAATTGAAAGGTAATATGCAGTAATGTTTTCACCTATATTTCATTAATAAATTCATCATTTTTGTATTTTCTTCACTTTTTATTGTTCTTAAAAATGACCTATTAAAGTTTAACGACAGAAAATTTGGCAGAATTTTCTATTTGAGTGTGTGAGTTAAGTGTACCGTAACATTTGTTGATATAAAACCCAGTGAAAGGTTAATTCTCGACGTCTACTGGATGTTCCTATTATAGTTTTTTCTGCATTCTGTAAAAATACTGACAATAAAATAGATTATTTTTTCTTTCAGTCTACAAGTGAAGGGTTTAAAGAAGCTGTCCAGTATGTCCTCCCCAGGCTGCTTTTAACTCCGGTTTACCACTGTCTCCACTACTTTGAAATTTTAAAGGTAAGTCAACATTCATACTGTTTTTTTCCCTTATGAAATCTATGCTCATCAAGTCTCAGTGCATCATTTTTTTCCCCCACTGTGTTTCAAGAGGAGTTGTCCTCAAATTACGTAATTTTTGTGTTTTTTATTTTGTTGGTTGAGATTCATTATACGCTTTCCAGCCCCAGAGACCTAATATTTGAACACATTATTGTTGAGAATGTGGTTGTTCAATTTCAAGCCCGGGTATGGACATAATCGGAAAGCAAAAGGAAGACAAATGATGTTGGCCTCTCTGTGCTGTGCCCCTTCATGCCGTATGCATTATGCCATCCCAAGGGCCTTCGTTATCTCCTGGTAACCCACCCTTCGGCTGTGCCCTGTTGCGTCATTTAGTGGCAGCATGCTGTTTATCAGTACAGGCGTTGAAGATCTTCTTATAAAATCAGGTCACTTCTTTTTAACCGGAGATACTTAGGGAAGGCTTAGTCATGCTTTTTTGATATTTTAATTTAAAATTATTATTATTATTATTATTATTATTATTATTATTATTATTATTATTATTATTATATATATATATATATATATATATATATATTTAAATGGTTCTTTTTGTAAAACCAGTTTTAATAGAACTGTCCTGTTTGCAACCACTGCATTCTAATGTTTATTCTAATGTTTTTTGTTCATTTGTAATTGATTTTGCTGCAGGTCAGATGCATCTTAGCCTAGACTATATGAGGGGAAAAAAACATACAACTTTAATTCAGTACATATATTGATTGCTACAATATGGTGATACATACTGTATATGACATCGTTATTTCTTTTTTGTTGACAAAAACAGAAATATACCCTTCAAAAAAAGAAACTTATAGCAGATGTTTTTTCTTCAATCTCTTAAAAATTGCATTAAAACTTGATCAAAAGAATTGTTTTATTTAAACAGGTTTTGCTGACAGTGTCACATTGTCAGGATCGAAAACGCATGACGTACGACAAAACACATGAATATTCCCAAAATTAACACAATTTGCTTAAAACTTGCAATATTCATGTGCATTCACTGCATGTGCAACATGCTGAGTTGTGGCTAGTTGTGGAGGGTTCTCAGCTTGCATGTCTTATTGGTGTTCGCTGTAGACACGTTTTGAAGTTATGCCTAGACTTACCGAGGCTCAACGGAATAATGCTATTGGACATTTGGAAGCTGGCGAATCTCAGTCTGCCGTGGCATGGCGTCTGAATGTTTCCCAGAGCACTATAGCACGATTTTGAGACTGATACCAGCAACGTGGAACAACACTTGACTGCCCTAGATCCGGTAGACCACGTGTGACGACGGCAGCCCAGTACAGATTTATACGCCTACGTCAGTTTACATGGCAGGTTCACCACTGCAACCTCTACAACATCTGCAGTACCAGGGATGCGTAGAATTTCCAACCAGACTGTCAGAAACCACCTACGGGGAGGCAGGTATCCAAGCAAAAAGGCCAGTTAGAGTGATTCTTACACCGCAACATCGTCGACTACAACTTCAGTGATGTCATAATCACAGAGTATGGCCCATACAAAGATGGGGAAGCGTGGTGTTCAGTGATGAATCCAGATTTATGCTTCGACGTGCAGATGGAAGAGACCAGGTATACAAGCGACGCTCATGAACGTTTTGCGGCCAACTGTGTGAGACAGGTTGACAGATTTGGTGTTGGGAGTGTCATGGTGTGGGCGGCAATCTCAGACAGTGGCAGAACCAACCTTGTTCATGTTCAAGGCAACCTGACAGCTTAGCGCTATTGTCATGAGATGATACGGCCTCATGTGATCGCATTCGTGAACCATCGTAACGTCATTTTCCAGCATGACAATGCACGACGGCACACAGCTCGGGCCACCACAGCTTTCCTCACTCAGAACAATGTTCAAGTGCTTCCCTGGCCGTTTTGATCATCAGATCTGAACCCCATTGAGCATTTTGTGGGACAAGCTTGATCGACGTGTGCGACAACGTCACCCCGAGCCACAGACATAACAAGGCATGTTATCCAGGCTCTGATTCGATCCATGGGCAGATGATGTCAGGCTGTCATCGAAGCCAGTGGTGGGCATACCCGTTATGATTTCTGTTGACCTTGAACTTTGGTTGACCTTTGAAAGTGACTTTATTGAATGTCTTAATGATTTCTGTACATTTTAAGGTTCTTTGGAACTGTCTATTTTACTATGCAAACTGTCATACTAATGCTATAAAAAGTACATTCAAAACACCTACGCGTTTCTTTTTTTGAAGAGTATATAATACCATTTAGGAACCTGCTCAGTTAGTTAAACGACAGACAAAACAGACCCTGTACTAATGGACTCTCCATTTATACTTAAATATTTACACAGGATAGAAAACCCTCACATTTGCAAAGGGTTTCTGGCTGCAGCAGTAATGGTTTAATTGCAACCACACACATTGACCTCGTATAGGACATTGATTTAAATACAAATGGAGCATTGCAGCAGTATGCCAGGCCTGGTGTACACATTTCGGTGCAATTAAGCCTAGTGTAGATATTCATATGAAGAAGAGAAGCGCTATTCGGTTACACACTTGCCTGCATTTAGGAGCATGTTGATTCATCCGTTGTATCGGCATTCACAGGAGACATGCTTCTTGTCAGGTCCATTTGTTATTCAGCTCCCTTAACCGAACACTGTGCTGGCCACTTAGCACAGCATGATGACTTTTATATAGAGCAACATGCCCAGAACAAGCACTTATTATTTGGAAACAATCCACAGAGATCACGGATGATCTGCCTGGCTTGGTTATTTTTTTAGTACAATTTTTTAGTAACAATGCTAAATATTTTTAGGTTGTAATGTTCTGAATTTGTATTGCAAAAATGCAGGTTACCACCCTTTTATATGGCCATAAAAATGTTAACGTTAAGTGAAATGAATAATCTTTTTATTTACTCCTGCTAAAAATAACTTCCCACAGAATTTTTTCTTAACTATACCACAGTGCTTACTTTTTTTTCGTTCAAATGGAGGTGCACGACTCATCTCCCTAGTAGTTAGGTAAAAGGGAAGAGAAGTAAAGTGGTCAGATATACAATTCATGTACAATAAACCATATTATTTCTTCAGTGGTACTTGGCATATTGTCAGTTCCAATAGACAAAATAAAAAGCCTGGGAAGTTGGTAATGGTCCATTGAATTGTTGCTTTAAACATGCAAAACCTAAGCACCATAACATTCAAATCAGAGACTAACTTTTCACTCCTGAGAATAACTGTAGCTGATGAATTTGTTTAGACACAATTCTGGTGAAACATTTGTTTACTTACAGTATCCTTGGTTTATTGTAGTAACTCTACTGCAGTGTTAGTACTTTTTTGTAAGGGTCAGTGGAAATCATGTCAAGTGGAAATTAGTAAACCTACCATTGATTTTTATTGGGGATGACATTGTCTCTGCCCCTTTTGTTGAGAGATTTTATGGTTTCCCCTCACACTAAAGAAACTAGTGCAGGTGTGCTGCCCATGTGGCGGCCCTGTTAATCTCTCTCTCTCTCTCTCTCTCTCTCTCTCTCTCTCTCCCCCTCTCTCTCCCTCTCTCTCTCTCTCTCTCTCTCTCTCTCTCTCTGAAAGTACATCAGCGCATACCTTCCAAGATTTGACTGGCACACTAACCAACAGAGATGTCTGAGGTTTCTCTGAGAATATGATGTGAATCGTTCAGTAGCGCCTCAACATGCTGACTCTGCCTTTTATTAAAATCTGGGGACAGCCATAGCCATTCCACAGTGCATGACCCCCCTTCTCTATATATCTCACATAAAACAGAGATCTGCCAAGGGTTTGAAGCTATAGAAGTGTATGAATGAGCAGAACATGCGGATACTTTTACTTTTTGATCTGCTGGAATAAAATTAGGATTTCGCGGATCTGCTTTCCTTACTGTCATTTGTTAAGGCCAGCATGCAACATCCCCCAGTAGCTGCTGCCGGCATTCTCTGTCTGTGTTGTGACCCCACAGTGACCCCTCAATTTCCCGGTTTCCGCGAAATCGCAAATTAAGTAGACCCCTACTTATAAATAACATATTCTCAGATACAAATGTTAATGTTTTAGTTTGAAGGCTCTGCAATCCAAAAATGAATCTACCATTTACTCTCTGCTCTCTTAAAATTTCAATAATTTGAATAAAGTTTGTTTGGAGGAATTGCAAACTACTATTGTCGGTCATTCATTCATTCATTGATACAATAATTTATTTTATCTACCACTTCTCATTCTCTGTAATACTGTACTTTTTATGGCATGTGATCTTGTACAGTGATGACTGTGCACTTGGGTTGAAGTTTTGGTGCGGTAAGCACCTATTGATTATGGGGCCTACACAATCCATAATCCACAAGACAGTTTTGATTGTTCCTGCTTTAAATTATTGTCTAGTTTTGTAAATTACACTTAGTTTTTGTATTCTTTGGCACTGTGAATAGAGATATTGAATATATTTTTGACAACTGTAGGGCAAGGGTTGTATACTTGTGGGTTTAATTTGCGTATGAAGTGCCACAAGTCTGTTGCCATGGTGGCAGCAACCAGCCTTCTGATGCTCACGGTGGCCTCAAGCTCAGTATCATGCATTGGTACTCGAGCTGCTCACCCAGCGAGCTGCATTATCATCATCATCATCATCATCATCACTGAAGAAAAAGAGGCGACAGAACAATAGTGGCGGCTCCATGACCTGTTGCGTTATGAGTTTTGAGTATTGCCAGTGTCTTTTATCTTGAGGTGAGGCTTACACCTGTTGTTTTTAATGGACAAACTAATTAATGTATATGTTGTTGCTGTTTTATTTGAGGCAAGCACTTTGTGTTCTGTAATATTTAAGGAAGTTTTAAATCTGAAGCATGAAAAATGTATTTACTTAAGCAGAAATTGCTTTGAAAGAAGCATGTCTGTGAAATGTAAAATGCATAGTGAATTTGGAACACATGCAGTATAGGCAGTTTATGCTTCCATAATTGAAAACATATGGTCTTTAATGTTGAGTGTTGAAAATTGATGTTCAGTCTCAAAGTATTGTACTAATAAATAAATGGGACAACATATTTTCTGTTTTAAAAGTGTGTGTAGAAAAGCAAGCCAGCTGTTAGGATACTTAAATATATCACAAATGTGCATATATTCTGGCATGTTGTAGTAGATTACTTTACTGGTCTGCTGTTTTGAGAGGAGTTTTCTTTCCTAAACCTGTATAAAGGTCTTCAGTCTTGACAGTGTTGAAAATGGATGTTCAATCCCAGAGTATTTTACCTAATAAATAAAAGGGACAACATAATTTATTTTTTAAAGGGCGAGTAGAAAAGAAAGCCAGCCTCTAGCACAAACACGTTGTCTGAATATAAAGAAAGTATTTTAAGACGAAGTTGAAGTGATTAATGATTATAGCTATTATGATTTTATTTGGCTAAAACCTGTCCGAGTCACAAGGATCTGTCCATGTGACCTCGAAAGTCTTAGTGTTACACATTTCATACGTGAGGTAGGGAATTTAAGCTGCTTTCAGGGAGGGAAAATGCTTATTATGTTTGGCGTTCGTGCAGAATTTACACGCCACTGGTTTATGTTTGGTTCTTGTAAACAAAGGGTTTAATTTCAACAGAAATGCTTTATTGGAGATAAAGTATTTGACATATCCAATCCGATCTGAATGCAAGGCTCGATGAATATCAGATCTCTCGTTATCAACTACATGCAGTTGATAAAAGCAAAGCAGTAAGTTTCATCTTAAAATGATTGTATTTTCTTGTAGCAGTGTGAACTCATAGATTTCTCTCAACCTGTATTTTGGAAAGGCAAGTTAAATTGGTGTTTCATCAGAAAGATCTGAATGGATAAATTAATGAATACGGAGAATTAGAAGGTTTATAGGGTGTAACTTTTTGCATGTTTGTGCTGTGTAGCTACTATACAGAACGTCTTGGTTTTCACAAAGGGACAGGGGAAGCCTTTGCATAAAGCATCAGATTAGAATACAGTTTCTGTATAATTTTGGAAACCCTTTAATTGTACAGTACATTTCACACAAATCTGCTACACTGGCACTTTCAGTTCATATGCCTGCTTTTAATATTGATGTATTTACAGATGGAAAACCACAGCATTTAACTAGTATGTGTGTTATCTATTGTTTGTTTATATCATGTCCTTTTTTTCAACCACTGGGTTGGTTTCTGAAAAGACTAAAGGCGGTATTTCTGAAGTGAGGGAGTTTGAACATGACCAGGGGTGTGCAGTTGTGCAATTTATTTCTAAACCAACACACAGTTGTCACAGTTAAATACTATAATGGGACCAAATGTTTTAGTGAAAATATGTTTGTTTTTTTTTTGTTTTTTTTTTAATAACTGTTTCAGCACAAAGTAACTTTACAGAAACACTACCTCCTAAAATAACTAGTTACATTTATGATAGTATATTGTAGTAGATTACTTTACTGGTCTGCAGTTTTGAATGGAGTTTTCTTACCTAGACTTGTATAAAGGTCTTCAGTGTTGAAAGTGTTAATAAAACATTTTAAGACATTTTAAAGAAAACGCCCTTACAGTTTACACTTTAAAAATGTTCTTCAAACGCTGCAGCTGTCTTATTTTATTTCTTTGTCTCTTGTTTGTTGCTTCCCTCTCACAGAAGTATATCCTCTGTAGTTCAGCCTCTTTAGGTTGCTGTTGTATGCCCCTTTCGTTTTCAGAGAGGGTGCTTAGACGAAAAGGAGCATGTTTTCTGAGCGGTTAATCTCTCGTGAGGAAGACCTCCTTTCCTCATATTTTCTTGTTTTTATTTCTGATCAGCAATTAGAAGAAAAGAGTGAAGATGAAGAGGACAAGGAATGTTTGAAACAGGCAATAACGGCTCTGCTTAACCTCCAGAGCAGCATGGAGAGGATATGCTCCAAAAGCTTGGCAAAGCGACGACTGAGGTAAATGTCATTGTTTTGAATGTCCCTGTTTTCAGTTATACACCCCTTGCCACCCCCACCTCCTGTAATTGGCTTTTCCAGTCTCTCCCAGTTTCCTGAGGAGAGAGACGCAGAGAGGGAGGGTGCAGCCTGTTTGGTGGCCTGCTCTATTGTCAAAAGGAAGTTACGTCGCAGTGTGATTTAGGGGCTTGTTATTTTAATCTTTCCAAAAAATATTACTGAACCACAGCCTCCTAATTTTTGGAGTTTTTTTGTTTTGTTTTGTGTTTTGTTTTGTGTTTTTATCTGGTAAGTGTGTGTCTGTGTTGGGTGGAGGGTAAATAGGTTTGTAACTGCATTTTTATATTTTACCAGTAAGTTTTGGGGTTTGTGAGACTGACCTCTTAGTAAAATGAATAGGTGGGTGTATACAGTATAAATAGTGTAAATGTGTTCCTTACAGTACTGTACAATGCAGTCTGGGACTGTAATTCTGCTGTTTTGTTGTAGTTTAAGGCAGGGGCTTCTTGACAAGAGACTTGAACCTTGAGTTGTGTAACATGGGAAGTCTTTTTTCAGACATTCTTGGACAAGGGATTGCATTATGTTTCTAATTTAGACTAATTTACAAGTACAAATGGAATAGATGCATTCAGTGTGAAAACTCTGTCTACCTTTTGGTTTTTTTTTTTTGGTTTTTTTTTTATTTTCTTTAGAAATTAATACAGCTTATGAGTAAATATGACTGTCCAAGAAAAAGTCAAGTGTGAACAAATTCTAAAACCTACTGAAGTGTTTGTTCAAATCTTTTGTTGGCACTTGACCGTTGCCACGGTCTTATTTAGTAGGCAATGCCCGCTTATGTTGGACCTATGTTTTGGAGATTCCGCTTTGCTGTAAATTAAATATATTTTTTTAATAGAACCAAACATTTTTTCTCTCTCCGAATCACAGTGAGTCAGCCTGTCGGTTTTACAGTCAGCAGATGAAGGGCAAGCAGCTGGCCATCAAGAAGATGAACGAGATCCAGAAGAACATCGACAGCTGGGAGGGCAAAGACATCGGGCAGTGCTGCAACGAGTTCATCATGGAGGGGACGCTGACGCGGGTGGGTGCCAAGCACGAGCGCCACATCTTCCTCTTCGATGGGCTGATGATCTGCTGCAAGTCCAACCACGGGCAGCCCCGGCTCCCGGGCGTCGGCACCGCGGAGTACCGGCTCAAGGAGAAGTTCTTCATGCGCAAGGTGCAGATCAACGACAAGGACGACACAGGCGAGTACCGGCACGCCTTCGAAATCATCCTGAAGGACGACAACAGCGTGGTGTTTGCTGCCAAGTCTGCCGAGGAGAAGAACAACTGGATGGCGGCACTCATCTCCCTGCAGTACCGCAGCACCCTGGAGCGCATGCTGGACCTCACCATGCTCCAGGAGGAGAAGGAGGAGCAGATGAGGCTGCCCACCCCCGACATGTACCGCTTTGCAGAGCCTGACTCCGAGGAGAACGTTGTCTTCGAGGAGAATGTGCAGTCCAAGTCGGGCATCCCCATCATCAAGGCTGGCACCGTGGTGAAACTCATTGAGAGGCTCACCTACCATATGTATGCAGGTGAGCTTTGCACAGGGGAGGTAGGGGGATGAGAAAGGGAAGAATGTTAAATAAGTATTCTTCTGTATGTTTTAGTTTTTTAACTTGCTTAGGAATCGTTTTATATATTCGGCTTGCTTTACATTTCTGTGTAATTGTTTTTCTAGATTCATACATACATTTAGTTGTTTGTTTGTTTATTTATTTTTTAAATTTAGTCGTTGCCAATGATTTTTCCCCAGTTTTCTCCCCAATTTGGAATCTATTTCCCTACGGGTTTGGCACCTGTCATAAGTAACTATAGTACTTTTTGGTAATGGAGAAAATAAGTATCCACCAGAGAAAGTAAACAAAAACAAACAATATATGGTACAAAAGGTATTTAGATAAAAACATTAAAAGCAATTGCAGAAACAGAACAGAAAATAAATAGCGATTTTTTTAAATTTTATTTTAAATAATAATAATACAAATAAAAATACATAAGTATTTTGTTCATTTTTATAATTATACAATTGTTGGCTGTGCACGCTAATTAAGCACAATTATTAATTTGAGCAAATGGGGCAGTAGCTAATTAACACATTCATTTCTTTCAGTTTAGAGGCAAATTCAAAGTCCCGTTCTATCTTGGTGTCCCAAGATTGTAGGGCCAGGTGGTCACCCTAATCATAAGACACCCTTGCAGAAATTAAATTTTAAGCCGGTGTCACTAGTACATGGAAATGAAAGACCACACAGTCATTCTGAATGTAGAGAAAGCTTCCATGCGACCCAGCGTTGCAGTACCATATGATAACAATTATCACGTGATTAGAAATTATCACATAATTACGTGATAATTCCCTATCACGAAATTACGTGATATATATAATGCGCTTCCATACCAAACAATGACCTCACACTGAAATAAAATTACGCCCCCCACATACCATGTTAGAACTTCAACTTCCGCTATGAGACGGCCGCTATGAGGCAGCAGCTACAGGCTGCAGTAATACCCTTCTCAAACATTCAGCATTTGGTTCAGTTTTGCACTTGGATATCCAATTTTGTTATCAAAGTGTGTTCAGCCAGAACATTGCAGGTTTCACACGTCGGCTGTAGATAGACCCTTGTGATTTAATAGGAGTTCAGATTTGTATTACCTCCTGCTCTCCTCTGACGTCGTCAGTAGAGTGCTATTTAAAGCATTATGCATGTCTTCCATAAATATTTAGAAAACAAGTGGACGTCAGCGAACTGAATATGACGACCAGTGCTTTTCGTGTCAATTCAGTCCTGATAATGTTATAACTGTAATTGCATCTGTTGGGAAATTCTATTTGTTTGTACAGATTGCAGCAGGTATGATTGTCTCAGTTTTGCCTGGTGTTCTATACACTGTTTTGTATCATTATTGAATATAACCATTCCTACGCTAACTGGCTTTTCTTTTAGAATTTTGTGCTGTTTATGTTTACAGTATACTACAGATTTCTGCCAGAATACTTAGTACACTGTGAAATGTGATAATCCATTGAGTAGTGGTTTTATGCTTTTATTATGTCTGCTGGAACTGGTAAAAGACTAGACAAGGAGTTCATTTGTTCCTTGTATGCCTCTTGGGGGGGAACTGTGTAGGTGTTTGACACCAGAATATGGTATTTGTGCCAGAACGGGATGAAAAAGCTGGAACAAGACAAAACTGACTTGATGTGGTTATAGGGTTTAGTTTCATGTATGACCTTTTCTGCTCTGTGCTGTCCATTTGGAATTTAGTTATAAACTGGCCATGCATTTTTTCACCATCTATAACTAACTATAGCATGGTTCTATTTAAAAAAAAAAAAAAAAAGAAATTCTAGAGATGGTTCATTTAGCAAGCAGACTGGCAGGACTTAGAATTCAGGGAAAGTAAATTTGATTAACATCTAGTCCAGTATATCTGGCCTTAGGACTAGTGGTTGGAAATTATCCCCTTCCCCTGAACACTTCAAACAAGGTTTAGAGCTAACTATTCTGGTTGTTAGATTTTTTTTTAACACAGGATGAGAAATGAGCACCTTCTGATTTCTGCACACATAAATTATCCAGGGTTGCACTGCGCATTTGAAATATTTAGCAGTTGTCAAAAACAATTCCTGTTACATTTTTTGCCCATCACAAATCTAAGCCAACAGTATTAATGAAGAGCAGCTAGCACTTAAATCCATGGTTTATTTGTAGTTTTTGAGTGGTTAGCGGTATTGAGAACTTGGGGAACATGGCTCATGCTGTACAGAGTTGGCTTTGACATTAACAATTGAGAAACATGGTATGCTTGATTCGATTCTAGTTTAAGTTAAAATATGTGTTTAGGATGGAGTAACAGGGACTTACTCTGACTTGATAAACCTATCTTCTGCCAGGATGGGCCACAGCTGGATCAATCATGTATCTCCATGTTACACTAAACATTGGTGGAATTGGAATTGATGTTGATTAAAAGGGAATGGGATGAAAAAAAGAAATTATAAACCCTGTTACCCTTTACAAATATTTCTAAATCCAACTCGTCAGGTTTTATCAGAACCTAATAAGAGCATTTCCTCACAACCAACTGATCAGTGTTCCCATTGACCGGTTCATAAAAAGCAAAGGGAAACAACCCACTCAGTAAAATAATTGTGAGTTTGTTTTTTAACGGAAGGGGCAGGGGGGTAGTTCCTGTTTTCCACAACCCCCCCCCCCCCTCTCTCCATATCCACCAAGGCAATAGCCCAGTGGCAGACTGCTCATTTGTAAACCTTATTTTTTCCTTGGTAACTGCTTGGCATAAGTGCTTTTCTAAGAATTTCATACTGTTACAAAAATAAAAACTGAAATGAATTTTTAAAAACCTCCACTTAACATCCCTCTCCCAGCTTAAATGTGCTGCGCTAAAGGCTGCAGTTCTATTTTTAAAAGTTCTCTGAAGTGTCAAAGCGGGCCTTGTGCGTCAGTCCAACGTCTGTTTCCTTTGTAAAATAATCCCAAGCTGATTGTTTGTAAATGCGCTCTGAAACTGTTATTGTTACACGTTGCCCAGTTTGAATGACTTGCTAGAGATTAATCATGTGAACAAACACGTCGACTAACCCCTGCTCCCCTGCCTTATCAAACACTCTGAGGAGGCTGGCTGACGTGGATCTCTTCCAGCTTGCTGCTCGAGTGACACACAAGCCATTGTGTGATCGTGTTTGTTGTTTAACTGCTGAAATAGTCTCACCAGTGCAACGTCGGTCAAAATATTTTTGTTTACTTTTTATTGTTGCTAAAATGTGCACTAATGTCTGCGCCTTTTTTTCCTTCCCTGAAGACATATACAGTGTATATAAACCAAACAGCAAAATTGTGTGGAGACAGTTTAATATGTAATAGAACTTGGGCAATAACCCAATAAAAATGAGGATGGAGTTACTGAATGGTAGCCACTTCATTGCATTAGGAGCAAGGCCAACTTGAATTCTTCATGTTTGAATTTTCTTTCACAATTGAGATTAATATTTAAATATTTCCTCATTATATAAGCTATAACTGTTTTCATTATTAAGTGTTTATTTATACATGAGTAAGGGGATTCAGGCATTACATAAAAAAATGATTGAACAATATAACATACTAAGGATAACAGACAAGACTGCATTGCAGCTATGATTTTAATTAGCCACACCTGAGATTAATTAGAAATGATTCTACGGTATTTGTATGTCCTACAGGCTTATGTGTTGCTTGCTGAATTCTTGATCAGTCTGGGGCTTGACCTGCTTGCTTTAACATTTTCCAAAAAGAAACTTTCTTTTTTTTTCACCTTTGTGTTTTTTTTTTTTTCTTGTTTTTTTTTTTTTCCCTAGATCCTAATTTTGTACGAACATTTTTAACAACATATCGATCGTTTTGCAAGCCACAAGAACTTCTCAAGCTACTAAAAGCAAGGTTAGTAACTGAGATAAAGTGATGCTTCTAAACTATACACTTCATTTTACCCAAGGCTGACAGTCGCTTTTTTTTAATTGGCTCTGTGTGCGGACAGGGCTGTTTTTCGAGAGCCTGTAGTAATGTGTGTTTCTGTGTCGTGCTGTCCTTCCCTATGGCAGTAAGAGATTTGACTTGTGCCCTATTTGTTTCTCGTAAGGTTTGCAATTCCAGAGCCCAACCCAACTGAGGCTGACAAGGCTGCTGTGGAGAATGGAGACCAGCCCCTGAGCGCAGAGCTGAAGCGCTTCAGGAAAGAGTACGTCCAGCCAGTGCAGCTCAGGTAGGCAGCCATCGGCGGAAGAATGTGGCAATTGCCAGTATATTTGACCTGAAACCATGGAAACGATTGGAAAAGAGCATATCGATGAGGACTAAGGAGTTCTAAAATAGCCAGAAAAAAGAAAACAAATGAATCGACAAAAAAGACTCTCAGTAGACTAGACAATGCTTCTTTATTTTTGTGCTTATAAAACTTGTTACATGTTAATGTTCACAGAGCATAATTTGTTTGCTACTATCAAAAATTACTGAGAGAGACATCTTGTGGAGTTCAGTAAGTTATATACTGTTGGATGTCCCTTGTCAATTAATGGTACACATGTGGGGGCATTTGCAGCCCTTTTTATCATCTTCAAATGTATGCAAATATTTCAGTGAAGAAACCGTCTCTCATAGTTGTACCCCAAAATGTTATCAGTTTTCTAGATGGCACAACTGACCGTATATTGCCCATTTTATCCCATTCCTACCCCTTGGATACTAAATATATTTAGGTCTTTAAATACATGCAAAATGAGCTATCCGAAAGTCAGGCTGGGACAGGAAGTAAAGTTGAATATTCTTTAATGGAGTCCTGACTCCTACACATTTGCCAACCATGGTTTTAAACAATTTTAATGACATGAATACATGAGTAAGGTTATGTATAGAACAGTCATACATCAAAGGAAATATTTGATTACTCCAGGGTCTTCAAACAAATTGAAAAAGGATGAGAACCAATTTTCACTATTCCATAGCTAATTCCTGCAACCGATAAGTCATAAAGGTAAATTACATTTTAAAAAGGTGTACATGCTTTTGTTTTTATCCAAAACCTAAAACAAAACAATGCATTGGTTAAAAGAGCCAAACTGAAGAAAGTGTGAATATTTTCCTAGAGGCTGTACCCCAGAATTGACCAGCCCTGGAGTCGACTCTTTTTGGCCACCTTGGCTCCATCACCCTGCTTCACTGTGTCTAACTCACATCTCTCCTCCTCAGAGTTTTGAATGTTTGCAGACACTGGGTGGAGCACCACTTTTACGATTTTGAGAGGGACGCCGGCCTGCTACGAGAATTAGAAGAATTTATAGGAAAGGTCAAAGGTATGAATATGAAAAGCCATAAGGAAGACCATAGGCTCTGTTGTAAACCAAATAACACCAGTTTACCTAACAGTTTCAGGGTTTAATTGTAGTGAAGGTTTTGTATTGGTTTTGATTTTAAAAAGGAGTATTGCGACAAAACATATTTAGCATCTGTATGTCAGATAAAAAATACATTCAATACATGTGTGGTTTTACAGAAGACACAAACGTTTCAGAATTTTCCGTGGACCACCGTTGTAAGTGAAAGGTGAGGCGTTACTAAATGAGAAGTTGGCATTAAGATAACTAAATTGTGGATTTGTTTAGTTTTGACTGTGGTATCAAATATAGAGGGCATTCTTTGCCTATTTGCAAATTATTTTATGAATACATTCTAACAAATTTAAGATGCTCCTAACCGTCTGTGTAACTTCCATTTGTTTCAGGTAAAGCAATGAGAAAATGGGTTGAATCTATCACTAAAATTATCCAGAGGAAAAAACAGGCGCAAGCAAATGGACCAAATCACAACATTACCTTTGAAAGCTCCCCTCCGCCTATAGAATGGCACATAAGCAAACCTGGCCAGACGGAGCATTTTGACCTGCTGACGCTGCACCCCATTGAGATCGCACGGCAGCTCACCTTACTCGAATCGGACCTCTACAGGTATTCACAACCGCTTTTCTGTTTCTTTGTTTTTCTTTAGGCATGAATGTTATCATAAAAGGTAACTGAGTTTCACTGAAATCTGTTCATGAGCATTTCTTCTGATCAATGGGGGGGGCTCTGACAGGGGGGGGGCATGTACTGTTTTCTTTATTTTTAATATCCTAAATCTCCACAGGACGTTTTTTGGAATCTTGATGACCTTGGAGTTACAATTGCTGGCTCTTGTTCGTGCATTGTTTTTGTTCAGTAGCCTATTGTTTCTGATTCTACAAAACACACAATACTTCACAATAGTGGAAATACAGGCCAGGGTGGGATTCAGGGACGCAGCTAAATATATATGCCTGCCTTGTGACAGCTGATGTGTTTAATTTTTGTTTCATATACTTTACTGGGGGGGGCAAAGAATTGACTCCCCAATAATTTGCATTACATTTATTTTTATTTTTTTTAATATTAAGAAGCAAGAGATTCTGATTTGGATATGGCATCTTGAACTGGATATGGATAACGTGGAATGAGATAATAATATAACTCCACACTTCTAATTATATATTTTTGTATGCACTTATTGTGGAATTCCACCTTTGTCTGTAATGTGACAGTGTTAGACTTACTGCCCCTTTGTTTTGCAGTGGACATGTCCTTTCTTTGGACACTGGCCATGACCTTTGTCTGTCTCCTCTCCAGTTTTGAACCAGGCCCAAAGTAAATTGAGTTCAGAGGATCTCGGCCTACCACCAGCAAAACTGGCACAGGAATTCAAATCGGCACAAAAAATAAACAGTTTACCCCAATCTGAATGTCAAATTTCCATCTCTACACATTTCCACGCCATGCTCTTCAGGCCCAGTAATCCAGTGCACTCTTTCATCTTTTTAGGGCTGTGCAGCCATCAGAGCTGGTGGGCAGTGTGTGGACAAAAGAAGACAAGGAAATCAACTCTCCCAACCTCCTCAAAATGATTAGGCACACAACCAACCTCACACTGTGGTTTGAAAAGTAAGCTTTGGATTTAATTAAACATTTTTTGAAAATGAAGCTTAAACATGAGGTAAAACTTATAGGAAACTAAGTCAAGTAGACAAACGTTTCAGCCATCGACTTCGTCAGTGTACATACACTGCTTCTGGGGTGCAGCCTGCAGAGTCTCCTGTGTTCCAGAAGGTGGCACTGTTGGACAGTATTTTGAAAGATGGCAAAGGTAGCACGATTAAAATGCACCAATATTTTTACATTTAAAGTGTCAGAGTACTTGCAGGTTTTCAAACATAAGAAGTTACCACTTAGCATGCCAGTGTGAACATTAATTCATGCAGCCTTGTACCTCCTTTACCTCCTCCCCCTAACTATACAGGTCTAGAAAAGATATACATTAATTTAAATATTTGCATAGTCTATTACTATTTGGAGCGTATATTATGCTAAATGTTTACTTGCTGGTTTATTTGCTGGTTTATATTTTTCCTCTCCAAAAAAAGCACAATGCAAAGTTCACGTTAAAGGCATTTTGCCAGAATGCTCCAGCTGTGAATTCACGCATCAAATGAATGAAGTATTCAAGGCCAGCAGTTTAGACAGTTTAGATGTCTGCAAGTGTAGCAATCAACAAAGCAATAAAGTTAAGTGAATCTCCTCACACTACATTCAATGAGCTGTTGATGCAGGTCAGCCTTGGAGTTGAATGTAATGGCAAAGATAAACAGCTTGAAGGGTGCTTGCCTAACACAGCCAATCACACGGATGTGCTCTCGCAAACTAATATACTCATAGGTCCTAATAGCCAGTGTGTGTGTTTTCAGAGTTTCATAACAATCTTCAGCTGTGCGTGGTCATTCCCCTGTCATTTTATAAAGCTGTATATTTTCACATCAATCCAACAAGGTGTTCAGAAGCTGTGAGCCTCACAATCATTCATTGAAACAAACATGCACACACAGTAATGTTTATAATGTATGGCTTCATGTCATTTGTGGCATTCTCTCTTTTTTTAAAGGAGCATTGTGGAAACTGAAAACCTGGAAGAACGGTCGGTGGTGGTGGCTCGAATAATCGAGATCCTGCAGGTTTTCCAGGAGCTGAACAACTTTAACGGTGTCCTGGAGGTTGTGAGTGCCATGAACTCCTCCCCTGTGTACAGGCTGGACCACACGTTTGAGGTGTGCTTTAGGATCCACTGCAGTGAACATGTTTGTGTTTCTCAGGATAATGTACCATGAAATCGGTACAACCAGGTTAGGAATTGTTGGGCCTAACAACCCACTCTCCTTTTTCTTCTTCAGCAAATCCCAAGCCGGCAGAGGAGGATTCTAGAGGAAGCTCACGAGCTGAGTGAAGACCACTATAAGAAATATTTGGCTAAGCTCCGGTCTATCAACCCACCCTGCGTGCCTTTCTTTGGTAAGTGGTTTACAGTCCCAGAACAGATTCTTTTTAAATGTTCCTGGCACAAGGAGAAGTAGGTTCCCACAAGGTGGCACTGATGATCAGGCAAAATGCATTTGCCGGTTCCTTCACCATTTGAGCTCCCACAAAAGGTTGTTGCGGGACGGGTAGGTAGGACTGAGGGGTGACCAATGGTTATGGGTCTCCCTGGTCAGTGCTGCGCCCTGGAAAGTGGGCTACAAATGATACAGCTGGATTTATCACTTCTTTACTGTGCTATTCCTGTCCTGTTTATAAATCCCAGGCTCTCTGTTCATTTGAGTTTTCACGTCTTGATTTCACCCCTTTGGTACAGTGAATGCACTCGTACCTCATTCAGTGTGTGTTGCACAAGCACTGACTCTTCACCCTCCCTCTCTGTTTACTCAGGAATTTATTTAACTAATATCTTGAAGACCGAGGAAGGCAATCCAGATTTTCTGAAGAGACATGGGAAGGACTTGATCAACTTCAGTAAAAGGAGGAAAGTTGCTGAAATTACAGGAGAGATTCAGCAGTACCAGAATCAGCCCTATTGCTTACGAGTGGAAAACGACATCCGAGTGAGTTTGGAAATCTCTATATCCAAGGCGGGTTGAGCCTTATAAAATGGTTACAGTAACATTACAGTAAAACATTAAGTAACCAGACTAAAGGGGATGTAAGCAGTCTGTTTAACTGGACCGAACCTTTAAAGTAACCAAGACACAGTGCAAGACCGGAAACCACTGCAAATTCCTAGCTAACTACACTTCTGTTTCTGTATGATTTAGTAAACCAACAATTCAAAATAACAGTTTACACACTTGTAATGGAAAGGGACATTTATTTTTTCTATTTTTTATTTGGAAAAATTAAATGTAGAGATGACCACTTATTAGCATAACATTACTATCAAATACCAAACATTTTATGTTTATAATGAAATGTGTAAAACCTAAACAAACACTTTAACAGCTCATGTGATTTTAGTTTGGGTGTATCAGTTCCTTTTACACAGAGAGTCAAGTGTCTCTTTTGCACAAGAATAAGCAGAGCTCAAGTTATTCATTGAACAAAGAGCAAGAAGCAGTTACGGGTGAACTGAGTTTTAAGTGATTCCAGTTCACCCCCCTCTCCAGCAGGTGTCGCTGACAGTCGGATTTGCCAGTTTACCGCCAGTATGCCCCCATCATCGGTATTCGTGTTTACAATACTGCAAATGGGTCCAAACCCACTGTGATACCTACCTGTATTAATCTGTACAAAACCTGCCGCTGTAAAAATGAATGGAGGTCAATAGATTAAAGGCTTAGGAAACCGGTCGCAAAAGGGTAGCTATAAAACAATAACATCCACATTGCTTTTATTGTTTATTTTTGCAGTAGTACATATTGGGTAATGCTATTTAAAAATATCTGTCTCTTTTTTTAAATACAGAGGTTCTTTGAAAATTTGAATCCCATGGAAGATAAAATGGAAAAGGAATTTGATGATTATTTGTTCAATAAGTCATTGGAAATAGAGCCTCGCAATGCCAAGTCATTACCTAGATTTGTAAGTGTTGCTTCATACTGATATTAACTATAATAACAATTCATTGATGTCAGTTTAGAAGGCAATAAGATATATTCTGTTTTGTCTGGGACTATCATATATAGTTATAAAAGTGCATGAGTATTGTACATTTTTCTTTGTCCTGTAAATTTCAGATGGGTGAAGTGTGTATAATCCCAGCAGCAATGCTGTATAGCTATTAGAGCCAATGGACTGTCATAGAAATAAATTAAATAAAGACTATCGTGATCTTTTGGTATACCATGGAGAAAGCATAGCAGAATGTAGTGAAGTATGGTGAAGCACGAGCACACATCGTAAACCACATATACGTATGGTAAAGCATAGGTTAACCATTATAAATTCAAAGGAAATGTTTTTAAAATCTGAGATTTATTGTGAAGCTTTACATCAGTTAGGGACTCTTTCAGGAACTTGGCTTTTACGTTTTATCTATATTTCCACTTCAGTGTATATCATAAAACTAGAGAAAATATAGCACTAGCTAGCACCCCAATTCACTGCTTTTGCTTTATATTTCTCTACCTCTTCTTCCCTGCAGCCTAAGAGATACAGCTGTCCCATGAAGTCTCCTGGCGTACGACCCTCAATCGTTAGGCCCAGTACCGTGAGACACCCGACTCCGCTGCAGAACGAGCCGCGCAAAATCAGTTACAGCCGAATCCCCGACAGCGAAATGGAAAGCACACCGTCCGCCCCTAACTCTCCTCGGACACCCCTGACTCCACCCCCGGCGTCCACCGCATCCAGCACAACGGACATCTGCAGCGTCTTCGACTCTGGCCCGCCCAGCCCCTTCCATTCAAGTACGTCTTAGCAGAGTGTCTGCTGAGCCCATTCTATGTTGCACTTGCTAGCATTTTAGATTCTACAGTCGTCCCTTTGTTGTAAGTTGTCCAGTTATAAGGTGCTGTGGTTATTTTTCCCACAATGCCCCTGTAATCTGGTTATAAGGAATAACACAAAGAGCACATTTTCTCAAGTATGACCCCTGACTAGTAGTATCAAGTGGGGAGCATTATATATGAGTGTTTTAGTAGTCAGCTGCCTTGAAATATATTCTGGTTTTTATTTTATCTTCTTAAAAGTTAACCTTAATTTGTGTTTCTTTCAAACTGAAGCCAGACTTGCTCGAGGGGATCATCTAAAAAGAGTTATTGTAGACAGATGGTCTTTCGATACATTGGGCAGAACAATATATTTGCATACTATATGTGCAGGCGATTATTCTGTGGTCCTACACACAGGTTTGACAGGTACCCAACATAATCCAACAGGCTCGTTGGGAGGGAGGTTCATACACATTTGTACCATCTAACTACTTACTAATCCATACTATTTCCTCTTTGACATATTGAAGTATTTGTCTTACAACAGCCATTTATGTCAGTAGCCAATAATGCTTAGCATTCTCTCAGGGTGTCTCTTGTTTCTTTTCACAGACAGCGAAACCATCTTTGCCTCAGTTTCACTGCCCCACGGCCCAAGTTAGTATCAGGTTTCAATTGCCTGCTTCAGCCCAGCATTGCAGAACTGCATTCCTATTGTCAAGCTTTAGCCTCCTTGCTGCTGACGCACTCCTGTTTAAAATTCCAATGCCATGCATGCCTAACCATCAGGGACTCCCATCATTCCTTGTGATGACTCTTACTGTTACAAAGCCATGTTCTTGTCAAATACATTCATATGCTTTCCTGTGGCTTTTTCAGTCCAGTCCATTCCATTCTAGTCAAGTTCTATATTTCTTTAACCGAATCTTCCAGGTCCAAACAGATAATTAAGGAACTGATTTGAGCCCTGGACTGGAAGAACCAAGAATGTGTGTTTTTAAAAGTCCTTTTTGATGTCTGAGTTACACCCATAGCTCTGCATTTTTTAATATGTGTTTGGATTGAAAATACTGGCATACCGAAACAACCTGTGAAGAAATTGGCTTTCATGAACTACCTATGCGTTAGTAAAATGAATGTGAACAACAAAAGAGATCAAAGGTAGTTAACACAGAACTACATCCATATGAAACTTACAGTGCCTTGCGAAAGTATTCGGCCCCCTTGAACTTTGCGACCTTTTGCCACATTTCAGGCTTCAAACATAAAGATATGAAACTGTAATTTTTTGTGAAGAATCAACAACAAGTGGGACACAATCATGAAGTGGAACGAAATTTATTGGATATTTCAAACTTTTTTAACAAATAAAAAACTGAAAAATTGGGCGTGCAAAATTATTCAGCCCCTTTACTTTCAGTGCAGCAAACTCTCTCCAGAAGTTCAGTGAGGATCTCTGAATGATCCAATGTTGACCTAAATGACTAATGATGATAAATAGAATCCACCTGTGTGTAATCAAGTCTCCGTATAAATGCACCTGCACTGTGATAGTCTCAGAGGTCCGTTTAAAGCGCAGAGAGCATCATGAAGAACAAGGAACACACCAGGCAGGTCCGAGATACTGTTGTGGAGAAGTTTAAAGCCGGATTTGGATACAAAAAGATTTCCCAAGCTTTAAACATCCCAAGGAGCACTGTGCAAGTGATAATATTGAAATGGAAGGAGTATCAGACCACTGCAAATCTACCAAGACCTGGCCGTCCCTCTAAACTTTCAGCTCATACAAGGAGAAGACTGATCAGAGATGCAGCCAAGAGGCCCATGATCACTCTGGATGAACTGCAGACATCTACAGCTGAGGTGGGAGACTCTGTCCATAGGACAACAATCAGTCGTATACTGCACAAATCTGGCCTTTATGGAAGAGTGGCAAGAAGAAAGCCATTTCTTAAAGATATCCATAAAAAGTGTCGTTTACAGTTTGCCACAAGCCACCTGGGAGACACACCAAACATGTGGAAGAAGGTGCTCTGGTCAGATGAAACCAAAATCGAACTTTTTGGCAACAATGCAAAACGTTATGTTTGGCGCAAAAGCAACACAGCTCATCACCCTGAACACACCATCCCCACTGTCAAACATGGTGGTGGCAGCATCATGGTTTGGGCCTGCTTTTCTTCAGCAGGGACAGGGAAGATGGTTAAAATTGATGGGAAGATGGATGGAGCCAAATACAGGACCATTCTGGAAGAAAACCTGATGGAGTCTGCAAAAGACCTGAGACTGGGACGGAGATTTGTCTTCCAACAAGACAATGATCCAAAACATAAAGCAAAATCTACAATGGAATGGTTCACAAATAAACATATCCAGGTGTTAGAATGGCCAAGTCAAAGTCCAGACCTGAATCCAATCGAGAATCTGTGGAAAGAACTGAAAACTGCTGTTCACAAATGCTCTCCATCCAACCTCACTGAGCTCGAGCTGTTTTGCAAGGAGGAATGGGCAAAAATTTCAGTCTCTCGATGTGCAAAACTGATAGAGACATACCCCAAGCGACTTACAGCTGTAATCGCAGCAAAAGGTGGCGCTACAAAGTATTAACTTAAGGGGGCTGAATAATTTTGCACGCCCAATTTTTCAGTTTTTTATTTGTTAAAAAAGTTTGAAATATCCAATAAATTTCGTTCCACTTCATGATTGTGTCCCACTTGTTGTTGATTCTTCACAAAAAATTACAGTTTCATATCTTTATGTTTGAAGCCTGAAATGTGGCAAAAGGTCGCAAAGTTCAAGGGGGCCGAATACTTTCGCAAGGCACTGTATTTCCCAATAAAAAGAAAAGAGATCCGTATTTGATAAAGTACGGCCTAACCTCTCAAGAGGCACCATCTGCCACTTGCCACAGTTCTGAGCCTCCCTCCTGTTTTAAACGTTTCCATGCGAGGTCTGATTTACAAGTTTCAGATTTCTTGTGTGTGACTGTGAACGCTTCTATAAAAACAAGCTTTTAATACAGTAAAGCTTTCTTTACTCAAACTCTGATAACTCAGAATCCTCCGTGTACAGTGTTGTTTAAAATACCCCATTTAGTGTGTTGAAGTGTTGTGTTAATTAATGTGAATGTTGTTAAACCTAAAATACCTTTGTCATCTGTTTTTTTGCTGTTACCTTCAGGTTTGTGCTGAGGAAGTTTTACTGTAATTTTTTATTGCAGTTGTAGTTCTTTGTTAAGTAACTTAGACACCAAAAAAGTCAGTCAGACTTGATTGCAGCCCATTCTTGGAATTCGTCTACTATAAAGTAATTTTCTGCATACAGTGTTGAGAAGTCGAGTCTGTATTACATTGGCAGAGCAGTCCCTGCAAGCTGCACCCATTGAACAGACGATATTGAGGATCATTGGAGCTTGGTGTTATCCCGCAATACTGTAGTTGTTAAAGAAGACTGGTCAGGATGTGCACTAGTTATTTTCTAACACCTACCACGCTAATGTAATCATAAACCCAGTCATTCCATATGCAGTGAAACCCTGTGCATGTTGTTTCTTTTAATCTATTTTCTATGAAACATTCCTGTCAAATCAAACCAGTGATCAATAGTGGAAATCTAAAAGTCTTGCAAAATTATAAGGTATGTTTTCAAATTGATCATTGTTTTGATTTGAATTGGGCTCCTGCACTTACCCGAAATATTCACATTTTTACTACATGTGGGTCCATACACAAAAATAAAGGGGGCATTCGTTTCAGGTGTTAATAAAATGGTTTGTATTTATATGTATGATAACATTAGGGCTGTGTTCAAAGGTTGTTTAGTCACTTTATTTTTTTGTAGAATCGCAGGTGCCATAAACAAATATATAAAGTTGCTAAAAAATCAACTGAAAGCAACTAAAATGTAGTATGTTGTTAAAACAGCCTCTAACTTCCTAATCAGTGCTTTGTGTATGCAATGCAGTATGTTGTGATACATGTAAGCTCTCTTATTTCCAATAGGATCTTCTTCTGTCTCATCAATAGTTAGCTTTAACAGAAGCCAGGAGGACGGTCCTGTCCCTCCACCAGTTCCCCCAAGGAGGCGGCCAGATTCAGCCCCAGCAGAATCCTCTCCTTCAAAGGTAGGGATGTGCAAACTGCACTCTTCACCAAACAAGGTGCATCAACAGTCATTCAGCTCTGGCTACCTGAGAAGAGTGACCTTCAGCTTGGTGGTAAAGAGAGAGCACAGCTCTGAAGTGGTAGGGTTGGGGTGTAGTGATTCTACCCAGCTTGACAGAGGGCTGTTATCAAGAGGCTCCAGGAGACAGTGACTGTGCAGAGATTCAACTTCTTGGTTGGTAATTGTTAGCCAAGTCCAAGACCCTATTAGTTAATAGCATAAAAAGACTGGTTTGTATTGCGTTGTATAAGTGTTTTATACTAAGATCAATATTCGGTAATACAAAATTACAAATACTTATTAAGCATTTCTCAGTTTTCCTCATCCTATTTATAAAAAAATAATTTGTATCAAAGACAAATACTAGAATTTTAGACTTGTACATTCTAATGTTATTTTGAATTGAGCCGTATTATTATCTACACGGTGTTGACAATATCCCAGTGCGTAGTCAGTGTGTACGGACTGAAAATGGCAATTGTGGCAGTATTTGGAGCACTTACACGTCAAATCTTAAGCAGTGGTGGTTCTATGTGGGACTTAGAAATGGTGAACTTCCAGGTCAGCGAGGTGCATATGTGCATTGTGACCTTGTCCACACACTACTGCTACGTAACAAGCAAAGTCCTTATACCCTTCCTTACTCTCTCGCTCTCTCTTCAAGATTAGGTCTAAGCACTTGGACAGCCCTCCCGCCATTCCTCCCCGGCAGCCCACATCGAAGGTGTACTCCCCGCGGTACCCCCTGCCAGACCGGACCTCTGTGTCAGAGCCCCCGGACAGTCCGCCCACACTGCCACCGCGGGAGCCCGTGAGGACACCGGATGTCTTCTCCAGCTCTCCACTACACCTGCAGCCCCCGCCCTTGGGGAGGAGGAGCGAACTGAGCCAGACCTTCTTCCCAAGCAGCCCCTTGCCCTTCACCCCTCTCCCCCCGCAGACGCCCTCCCCACTGGGCACCCGCAAGCACCTGCCGTCCCCGCCCTTGATATCCCAGGACTCTGAGCCCCACGGCACGGCCGGCCCTCCCGTCCCGCCCCGACAGAGCACCTCCCAGACCATCCCCAAGCTTCCCCCCAAAACCTACAAAAGGGAGCACACACTTCCGTCGATCCATCGGGACGGGCCACCTTTGCTGGAGAATGCCCACTCATCCTAATTGGAGGGGCCGGGACACGGCCTTGATAACACTAAAGACTTGGGAGCCAGTGCAGGCTCTACCTGTGACCTAACCTTCAAGAAGATTGTTTTTTTTTTTATTACAGTAAAACCAAGGACTTTGCCTGCCCTTTACTGTATTATTATTATTATTATTATTATTATTATTATTATTATTATTATTTTTTTTTTTTTATTTTTTTTTTAAGACTCATTTTGGTGAACCATCGGCAACAGCGGAGGCAAACAAACAAAAAGAGGACAAAATGGCAGTTTATTGCTGTTTAAAATAATATATATATATATATATATTATATATTATATATTTTAGATTATATATATATATATATATATATATATATATATATATATATATATATATATATATATATATATTTTACTTTAAAAATAAAAAAGTGATGGGCACTAAAAACCCAGGAGCAGAATAGTGGCACCTTCTAACGTGCAAACAACAGGGATCTACAGCTCATTATTTAATCCCCATCTCCAAGCCTTTGCTTTAAAACATGCTATTCATCAAAAAAGGGACTTTGGGAATCTAAGGTATAGCAATCTGTGCCAGTAGTATGTTGGAGTGCCGATGTACAGGTATGCTGCACACCAAAGAGCTACATTTCACAGATACTGAACACAGATAAAAAGTGATCTTTTTTTATTTTTATTTGCCAGAAGTATGTAAATGCTTGCCTTCTTTAAACAAGGGAATAAAAGTGTGTTTTTTTTTTTTTTATTTACCACTGTATGCTACAGCAAATCAATGAGAAACCATGTTAACGCCTGATTTTAATGTATCAAAAAAAATGTATGACATTAATTGAACTGATATCCTATACAAGTAGTTAATGCCAACCAAGTCAGAAATAATCCATTTTGATGAAATGGTAAAATTTAAATTATTATAATTGTGCCTTTTTATGAGTGTATTTGCACACTATATATATATATATATATATATATATATATATATATATATATATATATATATATATATATATATATATCATTTCAAAAACACCCACCTTTTAATATAGCCAAAATAGGAAATTTGCTGGTGATGCAGACATCATTCCCTTACAATTAGCTGTGGAGTAATCAAGTTGTCCCTGAATAATAGGACTGCTAACATGTGGGGCATTCAGTCAGCTTCTTGTATAGTGTAGTCATTTAACTCAAAGTAGAATTCGCAAACCTGTGAAGAATCACAAGCCTTGCTCTCATCTTTCTGCCTTTAAAGAGTAACAAACAAATGGAAAAAACGATAGTAGTTTTAGATTATCATGGCTTATTGATATACCTCATTGCTTTCTCCTCACACAGAAACACTAACAATAATGCATGTTTGACATACACAGCTTTTAAAGTGAGCTTCCATCGTTCGATATAACATATTACTCTCTATTGCATTTCTAACTTGGAACCGTGCATCATACTAAAATTATTGTGTGCATGTTTGTGTTAATAGAACCATAACTTATGTTTCATTAATCATGCTACTAGTCATGGCAGTTGGACATTTAAAGCACTTTGACGTATCATTATTTAGGCTACGCTCTTACCAAGCATTTAAAGAAAGGACACCTGGAGACTCCTCATTAGAATAGTGTAACTACTTGTAACAGACCAGAGAAGATAATATGCTGCAGTTATACCAATTATACCAGCTAATCTGGGAACAGATGAGGGGGAAATGAAAAGTAAAGTAGATGGATCCATTACTTCTGCTAGAATTGGGCTTTTTTTAAATCTTCAGCTGTTCACTTCATTTCAGAGTCTCAATCATGTGTTTCTAAAACATGTCTTTAGCCAGACCAGCTCACCACAATCAAACTACCTCCTCTGCCTCACCGACTAGCCTCATGAAACTGACTCCCAGGAGGAATTCCACACCGCTGCCTGCGATTCATGTCATCCTGGATCTGAAAGATTACACACTCAGATTTGCAGTGATTTATCCAATTCGAACAGGGTGAGTCAGTGTAACAGGAGTTTTGTTCGAATTGACAAGTATTTCTGTGGTTGGAGCCGTGGAAAGCAAATTGAATGAACAAACATTTGGTGAAAGAAAAGTCTGTGTGTTGGGACTCAACAGATATCCTCCAGTTTGGTGTGACTCAGAGGAGGGTGCTTTATGTGGGGAGTTTTACATGTGAATCGGGCTGTGGTATACTAGACCATTTATTCTTTTTAGCTCTTTACATGGTACCTCAATAATATTCAGCTGCTTTTGCTGGGGTTAAAAGGTACTGAAGAGGCCATTCTCACCAAGATCATGACCCTGAAAGGGGACATGCTCATTAATTGAATGTCTTGGGACAACAAGGAGTATATTAGAATGTTTTAGTCCTTTTTGGAATCTTTGTAACATGGTGAAATTGGGCTATTCATAGCGTTGTTATAGAAAGCATTGCAACATGGCAGTCCATAAGCAAAAAGATTCTAGGAATACTACCATGAGTCATTATACAGAGATGGAAATAAGACTCCCATTGCATAGCAGTTTGGTCCTATCCTGGTTTCACAATGAGTTTAAGATGACACACCAGAGCTTGTTACCTATACACTGGCTAATCAAGCTTGCATTAAAACCTGTAATGGGTGAAACTGTTATGTAATAGGGGTCTTATTTTAATCTCAGTTATATGTTGGGGTTGTTGTATGACCATCTCAATATATAGGATAATTTGTTATCAAGGAGGGCTTCCATCCCTGGCTTCATAATAAAACAATGGTATTTCTAGAATCAGTCAGCATCTGGTGTCTTTATCCATCAGGCTTCACTGTTCTACAATATGTGATTCTCCTCAGCAGCAACACAATGTTGGACTTTATAGCACAACAACAACAGCAAATTTAGAATTGTCTGATATATTTGTAACTGTGTAAGTTTACTATAAAGTAAAAGATTACATTTTAATCTGAAAACCAGTTCAGCATGGCTGGTTTTGGATATTATAACCCCCCCCCCCCCCCCACACACACACACACACTTCATGGAGAGGGGCGATTTATTTAACGTTCTATACAGTGTGATGTTGGGGGTCTGTGTTTGAAAACAGACTGTATGTCAATTCTTACTTTACAAACAATGTCAGTGCTTTTCCTTTTGCATTTCATTAGTACTGTATGGCTGTCCAGAAGAAACCCCAGTTAAAATCTGTAACATTAATATGCTAAACACTAAAAAGCTGCATTAGTGTATTCTGTGTTTATGTAATATATGAATCGCAAAACAGTGTTTATGGATTGTAGCTGTTTTTTAATGCAGTCACAGGTTGTGTTTTTTTTGTTGTGTTTTTTGGGGTGTGAACCATTGTGTAAATCTGAATTCGGTTCCATATAATTTGGGCTTGAATTGAACATGTTTATTTTTTCTGCTCCCCTGTCTGATGTCTGTAGCAATATATATATAGATCATGCTGATTTTCCATACAGACAAAAAAGAAATTGTTGAAATGCATCAATGGGTCAGACAACTTTTCAGTGGCACTACACATTCATAACTTTTAGACATGCAACCATTATATATGTAGTAATACTAAAGAAAATTTGGCCACATTGAGAAACAATGCATAAGTGTTTTTCCCTTTATACCAGTAACCCTTTGCTACCCAGTGTCTGATGTATTTGTGACAGAGAAAATAGGCATTAAATAGGTATGAGAACATACCCAGGGCAGTAATGGGTTAAAATGTGGCCTAAGTTAAGTCCGACAAAACATGGTGACATTGTGTCATTTACATTCTTTGTCGAAAACATTGAACAGTCTCTTTAACTAAACTTAATACACTTGGGTAGGGAACAGAGAAGCTAAGATTACATGTATGTAGATAGAGACGACACATGACAAGTGTATAGTGCATCGTGATAAACTCCCTCACCAAAGCAAATGTGTTTCCACGACAACATTATGAATAGGGTTTGTCTGAAGATGAAATATAATTGAAAAACAGGGTTCACATCCTTGTCTGTCCAAAATTAGGTTTCCTGTTCCACCTGAAAAGTCTTTTGTGATCCTTCATTTGCTTCACAGACTGCACTTTGAATAGTAATGTTTAATACTGAAGAAGACATGTCTGCTAATACAGTACAACCACCTTCGTATGCTGCAAAGTGTTGCTAAATGTTTTAGTATTTAATATCGTGTCTACATTGGCAATGGTTAAACACTTGGGTCTGCATTCCTTAACTGTTTGCTCTTACCACAGGTACAAAGATATAAGTTGTATGTACAGATTCCGAAATTATTTTAACCATAGATTTATTCTTTTACTAAATTTCAATTACTGTTAAGCGGTCACAGTACCACTGTGGGAAAGCATGTAAGTGATAGATTGAAATGTGTGTTACAGGCTTTTAGTGTTGGTCATATTTCCTAAAGAGCAGAGCACTTGAAAAGAAAGGAAAAAAATCTGCATTACAGTATCTACTGTAGCTTCTGTTGTAATTTAGTTCATTACCATAAAGTGCATTTTAATGTCAACTGTACGTTGATTTCCCCTTTGCCTTCAACATAAACAGTGCTTTAAATAGCTAACTGCAGCAAACAGTGATATACAACAGGTTTACAATGGCCTATGGTTTTAATGCAGTCACCTCCAAGATGTCTGCATGGTTGATCATGTTACCCAGTGTCGGATGCATGCCCGTTTCATTAGCTACCAAAATGTGCCTTTTTATTACATCCATCATTTTTTTTTTTTGGGGGGGGGGGGGGGGGCTGCATTTAACTATTCGAGTGGCAGGTCTTGTTTAAGAAATGAACCCAGCAATTGCTAAGGGTTTAAAACGTACCAGTGAACAAACAAAACATGAAATTAAATGGAAAGAAAAAGAAAATGTACATAACTTGAGTTTAAATTTATTGGTGTGTATATATGTACTGGCCTTTGTTTTATTGGCATGAATATTTGCTACTATGATTAACTGTAAAAGCTATGTGAATCTGACCCAAATGTAAGAACAAAGTGGTCATCTTCTACTGGCACATGTAACCTTTACCTGTGTACCTAACTATGTCTGTAGATGATCTTTGTATTCTATGTTAGTAACAGTATTCATTTTGCATTAAAAAAAGGAAACATTACTGACTCTTGTTTTTTGGCATTAAAATATGTTCTAAAAAATGAAAGCAGGTGTTTCCTCATGACTAAATAAGTGTGATTGAAAAATAAAATATATATTTTTTGCCTTAAATAGTGTTTTATGGTTACAGGTTTCCCCAAATCATGAATGGACATTGCTGTCATCTTTAAAAATAAATACTGTACATTGCATCATGAGGTCAAAACGATGTATTAAACCCCTTCTTCCTAGTACCTAATCACTTCCACTGCCGTACTGTAGGTCACATAAATCAATGCAATTAGTGACTTGCAGCACCGGGGGGACATTACTTTAGGTCCTGGGATGCAGCAGCAAGCTTTTAATTCTATAGCTCTCCCTTTGACATACAGTGCCGTGAAAATGTCTGATTTTCTGCATTTTTGCACATTTTTCACATTGTATTTGGTCAGTTTTTTTTTGTGGGTTGTACTAGTACCTAGAGGGATTCTTAGAGAAAGAATTACACCAAAGTTTAGTTCTTCTTTCATTTGTTTGGTGTGCAAGGTAATCAAATATGCAATCTTCAGGTATGAAAAAGTTATTTCCCTCCCTAGTTAACTCAACCCAATTAAAGGGATAATTAGGCTCAGCTGTTTGAGTCCTTTGGTTAACAACCAGGCCTGATTTGGGCCAGCCCTGCCCAATATAAATCTGACTAACTTTGGCCCTTACCTTCAGAGTGAAGTTGTCAGCACACAGGTTCTAGAGGCACATCATGTCACAAACAAAAGAAATTCCTGAAGATCTCTGGAAAAAAGTTGTTGATGCCTGTCAGTCTAGAAAGGGTTACAAAGCCATTTCTAAGGCTCTAGGGCTTCACCGAACCACAGTCAGAGCCATATTGTCCAAATGGAGAAAGTTTGGGACAGTAGTGAATCTTCCCAGGAGTGTCCGTCCTGCCAAAATCTCTCCAAGAGCAAGGCGTAAAATCATCCAGGAAGTCACAAAGAACCCTAGAACAACATCCAGGGATCTGCAGGCCTCTCTCGCCTCGGCTAAGGTCAGTGTTCATGACTCCACCATCAGAAAGACACTGGGCAAAAATGGAATTCATGCAGAGTAGCAAGGCGGAAACCATTGCTCACTAAGAAGAACATGAATGCTCGTCTCAAGTTTGCCAAAAAGCACCTGGATGATCCTCAATAGTTCTGGAACAATGTTCTATGGACAGATGGGTCGAAAGTGGAACTTTTTGGCCGTGATGGGCGAAAACCAAACACTGCATTCCACAGTAAGAACCTCATACCAATGGTCAAGCATGGTGGTGGTAGTGTCATGGTTTGGGGATGCTTTGCTGCATCAGGACCTGAACGCCATGCCATCATTTAAGGAACCATGAATTCTGCTCTATATCAGAGAATTCTACAGGAGAATGTCAGGCCATCCGTCCGTGAACTGAAGCTGGAGCGCAGCTGGGTCATGCAGCAAGACAATGATCCGAAACACACAAGCAAGTCTACATCAGAATGGTTGAACAAGAAATTTAAAGTTTTGGAATGGCCTAGTCAAAGTCCAGACCTAAACCCCATTGAGATGTTGTGGCAGGACCTGAAACGAGCAGTTTATGCTCAAAAACCCACAAATGTCACTGAGTTGAAGCAGTTCTGCATGGGGGAGTGGGCCAAAATTCCCCCACGGTGCTGTGAGAGACTAATCAATAACTACAGGAAGCGTTTGGTTGCAGTTATTGCTGCTAAAGGTTGCGTAACCAGTTATTGAGTCTAAGGGGGCGATTACTTTTTCACACTGGGGCATTGGGTGTTGCATAACTTTCATAAATAAATTAAATATGTATCAAATTTTTGTGTTATTTGTTCACTCGCTCTCTTTTATCTAATATTAGGTTTTGGTTGAAGATCTGATAACATTCAGTGTCAAAAATATGCAAAAATGCAGAAAATCAGACGGGGTAAATACTTTTTCACGGCACTGTACCTGCATAGTTAATAAAAACTAGCAATCATCCAAAGGATCTTCAACACAAGGAAAAGGGGGACCAGTGATAATTTTGCTAGTGCTAACAAGAGATGAGAAAATGGAAAGCCATTTAGACCGACTGGAGCACAGCCCAGTGTGTTTATAATATGGGGATTAGACTGTATAATTAGAAACATCCGCAGCGCACATGTTTTTGTCAGTCAGCTGGGTTTCACGTGGCTGACTCATTTGTGATGTAAATGGAATCCCTGACATGTGTTATATAAAAGATCGAGCTCTCTGTGGCAGTGGCAGTCATAATGAGTAAGACAGTTGGCAAGGTGCTGTGATATCCAATTACTGATGTTCACAAGCCTCAAAAGTAACGACTCTGGGCTGTACAACAGATAGCTCTTGAGTGCCACAATATGACTCTTTTGATGCATCCCATTTAAGGTTTTTAATAGTTTTGAAAAGACATTAAGAAATTAAGTCTTCGGTAGAAGCAAGTACAGTCAAAATGCAGAACATTGATGCTGTGTTTTTAATGAGCAGAATAATTCCTGAGTGGTGTCTTAGTGTAGTTACTGCTATTTAGTCGGCTTTTTAGTTAACTAAACAGATTTACTCCCCAATTGTTTTAAAGACATTAGAGGTGGTAATCATTAAGCAATTGTCCGGTATCTCTGAAGAATTTGAACTCGTTGCGGATTTGTCTCATTAAATCAGTACAGTCCTTGCTAACAGTGTTATAGTGTTTCTTTTTTGTCTTGTTACATTTCTTATTTTCTATAGCGCTAATATTTAGTAAAGGCATGATTGTAACGTGGGTGAGCTGTTCTTCAGACTGCAGTTCCACTGTCTAGATCTCCACTACGAGCAGATCGAGGAGTCTTTGTTAATTCTTGATAAGAAATGGCTGTCGGCTCCACTGTTGATTTGTCATTCCCCTTTTCTTTGCCTTCTGAACTGCTTGACCTAAAACAGTTAATGGAAGAATTTATCAAGAGATTTGTTTGGAGTAATTTCCTGCCGATTTTCGTATCAGAGTACAGTATTCCAATTTCTTCTTTTTTTGTTGTAGTTATTTCATATTATCCAGCACTGTATTCCTCAGGTAGTGTTATGTATGTATTGACTCCAAGGAGGCCCGCTTGTGCAATTTTACTAATTAAGATCATTTTTCCTTCTTTTGCTTTTAATTTTCATCACACCACAATGCAAATCAACAGACAGAAGTTGTTTAAAGATGGTAATCATTAATAAAAAAGGATGCGAATTAGGAGAAATGACACAAGTGGGCCTACGTAGGATTTGTTACACATGGAAAAAATATTAATGGTGCAATAGACCAAGATAATTTACACAAATACCCAACGGTAGTTCCATTAAAATTGAAACAACTTCCATAGTAAATTTTTATTTTTGGCTGTCATTTATACCAAAGTCCTTTTCTGACAAACTGACACTGAATTGCACTCAGGCACCAGCCATTGAGTGACACTGACTGAAACTTCTGGTATTGAAACTGACTGGGATGAATTTGGTCACATGACATTCCCTGAAGGTGGTTAGTGCGTCACACACACATACAACAGGGATGATTACCAGGGGCCTGTTTAGCAGGGTTTGTAAAATGTAGAATGAGATAGTGGTTTTACTGTACTTACTTTTTCTTGAACAATTTCCGGAAGGAGCTTCTAAATCCTCCTTTCTGCTCTTGATTCCTGTTTCGTTCACTGAACCCAGTCTGGTCGTTTTCTTGTGTGCTGCTTTTCAATTCTACGTCTTCGTGCATGGTTATGGCACTAGTCTCCTGTCGAGGTTTGAGTCAGCATTTATCTTTACTTGCATGCAAAATGTATTAACCTTGCCTACTACAAAAATGAATGTCTCAATTCATACAGAAAGATGGATTCAATAAAAAAAAACTTTGACATTCAGTATTTCCCTGTTCTGTGGCACTAGTCCAGTAAACACATAGGTGCGCCTTAAACCTGGCACTGCATTAATGCTAAACTCTTGTCTTAAAATCTATAATAATCTATGACTTCAAGTCGCTCAATCAAAATTCTGAGGTAAAAATAAGTCAAGTAAATCTATAAGCCTATAACAAAAAATAACATTTTGGGAGCTTCAGCCATTTACCTTGTCTGATTCCCCCCTTGACAAGTCTTCTTCAGCAGCTGCTCGGTTTTCGCTCTCCCGTTTCTGAGGGGGGTTGAGGCTCCTCTGGAGTTTTTGTGCAGCGGGACCCTTGGGGGCAGGCGTCTCCAGCTTGGTGTGCTGGCTGCCTCTGCTGCCGTTACTCTGTGGGCTGTTACCAAGTGCGGTCTTGACATCAGCATCGGATGCGGTGCAGGTGCTGTCTAGCTGGAGGCTGTTCAGTGACTTACTTTTACTCTGAACAGCCTGGACCTGCATGTGCCTGTAGAGACCCGGGTCCTCTGGAGAGACAAGGGTCCTCCCTGACAGCTGACAGCCCAACACGTACGACTCACTGGTGTAGTTCTTGGTGCTGATGAAGGCGATGTCCAGGCTGGAGTCCGAGGAGGCGGTGGAGCAGTTATCAAAGAGAGATGCGTTCTGGAGAGACTCCCCGTCTTCTTCACACAAGCTCTCCAGGCCCAGCGGCTCCTCCCGGAGAAAGAAGCTGTCGTAGTCGGAAATACTCTTGCTGCTGGCCTGGAGGGCACCAAGGGGGCTGCAGGGGGATCTCTTGCAGGGCAGGTGCTCCAGGGAACCACTCTCTAGCTCAGTCTCAGGGATAACCTGCAGAGTCGGCGATCTCAATCTCTGCTCAATGTCAGGGCTGTAAAGCACCCCTTGGTTGAGACTCTCGCCTTTGTCGTACTTCCTGCTGTCTGACAGCCAGCCATGTGGTCTTGTGCATTGGATTTGTTCCAGTAACTTTTGCTTGCTTCTCTTTACCTGGGTTATCTTTGGTCTGTTAGATGAAAAAAACAAACAAATGTAGGTAGATTTAATGTACGGTGATGGATTAAAAAAACCATTTAAAATGCCCAAATCGCTTCAACCCACTTATAGATTAGGAGAACTGAGGATCAGCAGGCTAATCACCTTATTTCACCTGCTAAACCTGAGCAACAAATGTTGACAAGCTATTGAACTCTGAAAGCGAGACCCAGTTGGCTACTCTCAGCCTGGCTTCATCAAATGTCTAACCTTGTAGGGGTTGCTGAAGTGCGATAAAGTCAACTATCCCCACACGATTTTTCTCTTTAGATCAACAATTTGATACAAATGAGATTTAAACCACACTTGCCCATTGGGGACCCCTAAAATTGTTGCTATATAAAGACTCCATATCCTACTTCTTAAAGCACTGAATATGAAATTCAATGAGCATTAGGACCACCAAGCTTAGCGTGGGTATAATAAATATAAGAAGTAAAACATTTTACATTTCTTAATACGGGTCTCTCAGTCTCTTAAAGCACTTTCTTCCAGTTTAGTTGTCAATTTGTATAATCTGATTTGTATAAAGGGCAAGAGAACAATACAGCATAGAATACATTATACAGAGTCTTCACTGTAACTGACAGTGTCTCAATAAACTGAGGCTTGTGTGTATATTTTGTTAAACAACTTTCATTATGAAAAGACACTGAAAATCCATATTTTACATGCTAACAGTACCTCAAGTCACTTTTGGATTTGTTTTGGTTTGTAACAGTCAACACACCACTTACATTAATGCAGAGCTAGGAGTGAATGTGGGTCCTATCTCTTCAGACTGAACCCCCCACTCCCTGGAGCATTCAGTAGTCTTGCAAAGCTGTTTTAATGAAGACCTAACCAAAAAAAAACATGCTAGAGATTATTAAATACAGTGTTGTTGTTTTTTTCCATTCCAGGAACAGTCCAAAGCACCTTTGACCATTGTTCCATAGTCCAATTTCTGTGTTCTTGTGCATATTTTAGCCTTTTAGTCTTGTTCCCCTTTCTTTACAGAGGCATTCTTACTGCAACACATCCTTTAAGTCCTGATTTCAAGAGTGACCTTCGTACTGTTGATTTGATGGACAACGACACCTGTGCCTTCTGTCAGTTCTATTGTCAATTCAATGCTTGTCTTCTTTCTATTCCTTAAGAATATTATCTTCAAGTATTGCTCATCCTTGTTAGACAGCTTTTTGAGTCTTCCAGTCCTGGGTTTGTCAATTACAGGTGATGTTTCTCTGTACTTGTTGATTATGCTTCGGATACCACACCTTGAAAATCGAGTGATGCGAGCTTTTCACTCAATGTTTTTCCTTCTTTATGCAAGTCAAGGTTGTTATAATAGTAGAAATCACTAGTGGAAGCTTTGAGTAAATTGTTGATTCTCATAATGCATCAGAGTAGAAAAATGCAACATGTCTAAGACTTTTGCACAGCAGTGTATATATGGAGCCAAACCATGTGATGTGTCAACTGTGTGGCATGGAAGTTAGAGAACAAGGTGGGTACAATGGAGGTGGGCGGGGTAACTGGAATGGCTCATCTAAGATTATTTTCCAGCAATCTACTTAAGAAAACTGTTGTATTTTACTCTGCAGGTGCATAGCGTTTTTCACGTGCACAGTTGTTGTATTTTACTCTGCAGGTGCGGAGCGTTGTTCACGTGCACAGCACGCACAAAATTGTTAACTGCATCTATCGCAACACGTGTAGTCCGCGTGTTAGCTAGAGTATAAAAGAAAAGGAGCGTGTTCGCTTCAAGGTTCTGTGTGTAACCATGACGGAATAAATGACATTGGATTCTGTACAGTTTCTCGTTGTCTCGGTTCCTTTTGTTTTCCCTACCCAAAGTACATAACAAAAACCTTTGTAAACATTCAGTCAGTAAAATACAAAGTGTCACCTCTTCAAGTCTTTCCTGTCCTGAGTCAGCAGGGCTTCATTATACTGAAGCAGCTGACTGCTCTGGGACACGAAGGATTGGAGCTGCTGGATACAGATCAGTAACAGGTAGTAATCAGGGTGCTCTGGATCAGTGTGTCTCAACAAGTTCTGCAACAGGAACACAAGATCACAATGATTTAGACAGATTGCTGTACATTATAGCAGTATCTGGGAAGCTTGCTTCTATTGAAGCGTCTGGGCTCATTTAGGTAACCAGACTGTTCTGGTTTTGGTTTAATAATTGGTTCTTAGCCTTTTAAATAGTTGGATTTCTTCTCCAGTTATTTGTTTTTTATTTGCGCTTATATTTTTTCTCAGTTTGCAATGCGTGCAATAAAGAGATTGCTTCATATACACCTTTTTTTTCACCTGGGAATACTTTTGTGACATGACAAATGGAATTGCGCTATTTCATGAATCCATAATAAAACAACCATAATCTTACATTAAAAGGGGTCCCAGATGTCATACATAATTGCTGTGAAGACTGGATCAGGCCTTAATGGCCAATTTTACCACTGTGCTAAATTAACCTATTTAAAAAAAAAAAACAAGGGGTGCAAATTTATCACTGTAAAGTATTTGGATAACTCCAGTGCTCCTGGGGCCGTTTTTTCAAAACTTTGGTAGTCGTATTTCTGCGTTTGATCTGAATTACATCGTGACATTGGGTTTTTCAAAACATCGAAGTGCGATTGGTATTATACGCTTTGGTAATCCAATCGCACTTTTAATCACGAGTAAATTAAAGAGGAGATTAGGATTACTTTGATCCAAAATACCAGGATTATTGTGATCCTACTGTGGAGGTGGATTTAGCTTTTAAATGATCATAGAACATCGATATTTTGTTTGAATTGTCATAACAAACACACACTATATGTCCAAATAGAGTATTAGAATATAATATTTACATATTTAAGTTTTGTATCCATGCAAGCAAAAAGGAAAACACATATTTAGTGGTATAGCTTTAATAAAAAGCATTTTATTTTTTATATATACATGATGATCAACAATGTATTTATTTTGCGTGTTTGTGTGCTACGTAGAAATAAAGATGGGGGGGATTACATATTTATTATTTATTTCATATTACAAATTTTAATATGCAAGTCAAAATAAATTTTATCAAGTATTTAATGGAGGATCCTTCTTGAAGTAGTTCTTTACAATGGCATCCCTCACTGCCCATCGGGCAAGACGAGATCCTGCTGTGGTCCAGCTAAAGATGCATCATGGTGTCCTAGAGGCTCCACCAGGTCGGCACTCAAATCCTCACCTTCAATGTCAGGTACATTGCGATTGATAGCGATATTGTGCAAAACAATGCAGGCAACAGTTATGCTGCATCCCTGTGATGGTTCCACGTGCAGATAATTCAGAGTGAATCCTCTCTTAAGTACCCCGTTGATGCGTTATATGTGCACTAACATTAAAAGTAATTTGTGTGATTTTTGATAGAAAAAAATAATATAAAACAAAATAAATAAAGTTGTGTATTACTGCGATCTTATTTATTTTGTTAAATTATGTTATCATAAATAATGCCCTCTTAAAAAAAAAAATATATATATATATATATATATATATATATATATACTATTAAATGGTACACAGTGACTTTTTTCTTTTATTGTGTTACATGTTCCCATATGTTGCTACAACTGTTTACATAAGGTGTGTGTATTGTTTTAATTATATTTTTTTAATATTTTGACCACTTTTTTAAACTTTTAAATTGCATTCCCTGCCTCGAGATGGCATCCCATGTACCAGCATGGACCTCTCAGAACTACATTTCCCATCATCCTCCTATTCACATATGTAACTGAGATGGATTTACCAGTGAGGAGGTGGATGATGGGAAATGTAGTTACGTACCCTTTAAGAACTAGCCTACTTCAAAAAACTGGATTTCGTAATCGTGATTATTTGTTATATGGATAAATGTAATCCAGCAGAGACATTTTCTGAAAAAACAGATCAAAATGATCCAGATAAAAGTAATCTCGATCACAAAATATAGGATTACAAAATCCAGATCACTTTGATCCAGATTAAAAATTTTGAAAAACCGGCCCCTGGAAGCCTTACCTGTAATAGTGAAATGTATTCTGGGACACGCTGCATTGGCTGAAGGAGCAGGGAGTGCAGGGAAGGCTGATGCTCATCCCCTGAGATCTCTCCCTGTAACAGAACAGAAGTTTCTATTAGCTGCACCCATCTAGAAAAAAATAAAACTATTTCTATGTCATGAATAGGGAATTCAGGCAGTGATGTCATCTGAGTGGCTTTTCTGCCTTATGGTTTTGGGAGCTTTAATTCTCTGGTAAAGCCCAGAAATACTGAGGCGATTCATTATTTTATTTTTTATACACTGTAAAGCAGTGCCCTGAAGGACAGTTTAGTTTCTTTCTATCTTTCTACTTTTGAACATTAAGTTGACGGACTCACATGGGCAATTATTGTGTTGTGGAATAATGACAGCCAACCATCAACGTGTTCTAGGGGGTTAAAGTGGGCAAGTGATTTTCAATGAAATGCGTTCCGGTAGCTTAGTGCCTTCTCTGATTCTCTGGGTTTGAAACACCTAGTATATACTGTAGTACTGAGTTTAACATTCACAATGTCTCAGTGGAATGACTATACCTCAAAAAGGCTTGTAGTTTTGTGGGAACTGGAGCAGTACATGTTCACAACAGAAAGGCATTCAGGCAACTCCTTCAGATACGCAATATAATAATCAAGGAAATCACTCTGCAAAGGAAATTAGGAAAAAAAATCATAATGCAGTAGGCAGCAACCCTCCCGATTTGAGCAATTTCATGTGTGCTTGCTTTCCACACAGTATGGTTCTTATTATTCACTTTTAAACTGCGCCCTTAATATCTTACTTCTTATTGCATTGCTCGTCATGACTTCAGTAATTGTACTGTGGTCGCTTTGTTATAGGCACTCTAGATAGGCACAGTACAGCTATGGCCAAAGGTTTTGCATTACCCTATAGAAATAACTAATTTTGCTTCATAAAGTCGAATGAAACCTGCTGAATAAATTACATACTGCTTTGTAGTTTTCCATATTACTGTACTTAAAAACTGACCAACTAAAAAAATGTGGCATTTCAAAATCTAACATGAAATACTGAGCTATTGTACTACTGGCTTACGTTAGACTTTCACAATGTCATTTTGTAGTTTCTTTGATTACATTATGTTATATAAAATATCTAAATTATGGTCATATGGGCAGAGCTAGTAAATGGACTCTGCTCTCTCACTGAGTCACAAAATGGCTGCCCCGGAAAAACTACAATCCCCAACAGCAATGGCAGGGTTGCAAGGAGGGGCTGACCCATATAAAAGGGGTCAGGTCACACTAGGAAGTGAGGAGTGAAGGTTGGTAGTCTTGGTTATTTTGTGCTATTGTGATATTGTGATTGTCACTTGTTTGATTTACTGTGTATGACCTGGACTGTTCGGATTTCCCTGCTGGCTGTTTAACCCTGATTTACTGAGAACCCGACTTGTGAACTGACCCTGCTATCCCTGACCACGTGTGCTGCTTGGTGCAGCAGGGGAAAGGAAATAAATATGCAGGTACTGTCCTTTTGGAATGAATTTTCTGTTGTGTGTTAATTTGTGTTTATATCCCGCACAGTTTTGTGTACAAGTTCTAATAACCCCTAAAAACTTTGGTCACAATATATACACATATACTGATGCACAATGAAAACGCAACAGTCAACAGTCAACAGTCAACGCAACAGTTTTACATCAATAGCTCATTGGGCACATGCATAATGTTATTTACATTTTAAATAGTGAGCAGATAGGTTTGTTGATTGTTTGAGTAATATTGTTCCCTGGGATAACAAAATATTGAACTCAAGTCATGTGACTTCATAAAAACGCCAGGCGCTCAGTGTTTGGTATTTGAGTTGAGTTAAAATTGCCAAAATGAGTTGATTAAGAATCTGTATAAATAGCCATTGGAAAAGACATAACTTTAATTAACGCAAGAACAGCAAAAAATATGACCATACCCCGCCTGAGTAATGAAGATCGGCGGGTTGCTATTGGCATTATGATTGAAGGCGTGTCTGTGAGAGAATTTGCCCGGAGAATGAGATGTTCTGCCTCTACAATCAGCAGACTAGTACAGAGAAACCAGGAAACCAGTTCTGTGAGGGAAACACCATGTCCTAGAAAACAGAGGGTCACCACACTGGCCCAGGACCGTCGCGTCCGACTGATCCATCTGCGTAATTGATTTCAGACTGCAGTGGCTACAGCATGAGAAATTCCAGGAATAACTAACCTGAGCATCAGCAGAATGACTGTAGCTCGCCATCTGCATGAATATGATTTGCATGCTCAGAGGCCGTTCAGGGGTAACATGTTGACAGCTGAGAGATGAAATCGACATTTTTTGTGGGCCAGAGAACATCTGAGGTGGTGGCAGAGACAGTGGTGGAGTGTTTTATTCACCGATGAATGCTGTTTTTCCTTTGACAGACTTGACGGAAGACAACGTGTGTGGAGACGTTGTGGTGACCTCTGCGGTCTGTGACACTGGTAGCCAATCGGTGTGGGGAAGGGGTGCAGAGTCATTGCTTCTGTTCGAGCGGGCTGACAACATAAATAAAAGGCACTGCGGTCGATTAAACCAGTGCGAAATTTTAAAATGACATTTATGTTCATATTTGAGTTTTTAACCAGTTCTTCTTACTGAAAGTAAATGTGTTAATTGTTCAGAACGTACGTGCGTGCGTTGGGACGATACTATCAATTACACGACTGTGTAAATATTCCATAATGATATTGTAGCGTTCTTTGTTCCCGCAGGCAGGTCGAGGCAATCCACACACAGGTGGAGGGCGGGACCTCTCGCACTGCAGCATCGCACTGCAGCATAGCGCCGATACCGCTGTACAAAAGAACCGGCTCCTTTGCAAGGAGCGTATATCGGGCTTATGTCTTTGTGTGTGACGTCACACACACAGACCTCACCTCACCTACCAGCCCTACTACTGCCTTCCCCAGTGCACGCTTCAATATTATAAACCTAATAAATGGCTCCATAAATCACCACGACAAAATTAAGTAAAAAAAAAATAAGCATTACACCTTTGCTAAATGGGAACATTTGATAATTATCCCGCAGAGAAATGTTAATAACAGAAAATATGTAGGCTACTTTAAGGTTATTAATAATGTATTGCTTTTTACTAGGTCTACCCCAAACCATTATCCCTGCTACATTTCTCATTCCATTTCACTGCTACAATGCTTTTTAAAATCAAACTGAAACCAAAAAGCGAGTGCAGTTAAATTGCTATCCCCATTTTGAAATCCAAGTGAATCGTTGCAAAAATGTTCACCTGTTATGCAAGTTACGTCATCAAAAAAACAAAACAAAACGAAAACTATAGTCTTCTAGTAGAGCTTTGTACAAAATACAGCACAGGACTGGACTGCACAGTATACACAGTATAAGTGAAGTTTGCATGTGCGCTGCATAGAAAACTGCACATTGGTGCATTGTTTTGTGACTCAGGACATTTTAACAGTGTAAATACGTGTAAAAAACGAGTTGTAAAATAACGTCCGGATTTGCGTCTGCACACTTTTGGTTTGACAAATACATACTGGAATTCATAGACGAATACAAATATGAAAACTAATAGCGTGGGCACAAATACAGATACAGATAATGGTTCTATGTACCACCCCTAATATATATGTGTGTGTGTGTCAATTCTAGGTGATGCAAAACTTTTGGTCATAGCTGTACAGAACAGTAGGAGAAACAGTCTCTGACTTTACCAGAACACTTTACCACTCAGAGACCTAACTAATAAGTTTATTGAAGGACCTTGGACCTTAAACCATTAAACCTGAACATAGCTTGTCATAAAAAAATGCTAGTTTTGAACTTCAATGAAGCAAAGGATCATAATGCTTACAGTATGTCTCAAGGTATAGCACAGGTGACATCCCTGTTTTTACCTTTAACTAGAAAGTGTAATGACCATTACCTGTTAAATCACATACTGTATAATGTCCAAGAATGAAACAAACACCTAAATACTATAACTGTTGTTTCCCAAAAAGTCAGCTTACACAGTTTTTTTTTTTTTTTTTTTTTTATGTAAAGAAGGCTACCTACTGTATTCAAGTGTCTGACTGGCCAGACAGTGTACATGTGTAGATGTGTCAAATAAAACAAACAAACGAAATGTCTGGTAAGCAAGCATTGAGATAATCGTGTAACCAACAGACCAATTGTAAATTATGGCCATACCTCCTTGCTTGTTAACTTCATAAATATATCCCCCATGATGCCCTGCCACTGGCATTTCAAGACTCGGTCTTGCAGAATGTGAAGCAAATTCAGATGTTGTTGAATAAGGAATCGCAGAGAACTGGGGAAGGGTCTAATTTAAAAAAGAAACAAACATATCTACAGTATAATACATATAATCAATCGTGTTTTTTTTTAATCATAACTTGTCCCCTGATCGTAAAAAAAAAAAAACACGGCTAGATACAGTATATATTTTCCTGTGAATAATCGTATTCCTACTAAAGCTATGTAAATCATGTCTAACTGCGTTACACACAAATATCATGGGCAAATTCAATTTAGACGTGTTCCACCAAAAAATTGTTAATGTGATCTCGATATTATCATCAATCACATGGTTAGATCATATGCTCTTAGTAGATGTGCACACATTTCACTTGGTCACAAGTTGTTCAGATGCTTATTCAGACACATTACTGCTTTCCTGGGCTGAACAAAAGAAACAGTCACTAAACACGAATTAATAGTTTGCTGAACTAATTCAGCTGCCTCAACAGGCATGCAGAACAATTATAAATGTTGAATTTATGCTAACGCACTCTTTCCAGAAACATGCACACAAAATCAGAAGTAATATGTGATATATACAAACATTGGGGTTAACGAGCACACGACCCCCTAATTTCAGACATCAACTTCCTGTACTTGCTACTTAGGATACAAATTACAATATTTATGTGCAAAGAAACAATTAAAGGTTTATAAGAACATAAGAAAGTTTACAAACGAGAGGAGGCCATTCAGCCCATCTTGCTCGTTTGGTTGTTAGTAGCTTATTGATCCCAGAATCTCATCAAAGGATCCTAGGGTGTCATCTTCAACAACATTACTGGGGAGATGGTTCCAGACCCTCACAATTCTCTGTGTAAAAAAGTGCCTCCTATTTTCTGTTCTGAAAGCCCCTTTATCTAATCTCCATTTGTGACCCCTGGTCCTTGTTTCTTTTTTCAGGTCAAAAAAGTCCCCTGGGTCGACATTGTCTATACCTTTTAGGATTTTGAATGTTTGAATCAGATCACCGCGTAGTCTTCTTTGTTCAAGACTGAATATTGCTGTTTCTATCCAGTAGCTGTTATTCATGCGAGGATGACCAACATACATATGCATCTTTACACTAGAATCACGTGTTGCTTGTCTTCACTGCAGCACAGAAAGTCCAGTATGCACTCCCTGCAGTGCATGTCTCCTATTAGGAAGTGTTCAGTCTTCCAGTTACTAGCTTCTTAAAAGAAATCGCAGCCATTGTTCAAAACTGCACATGTGACAATAACCCCTTTAATTAAATTATAAAGCCAAACTTTAACATGAAGCTACAGGCAGGGGGCGCTCCTGTTGACTTGGTAAAGGGCAGAAGTTGCAATAAGTATCTGCTCACCTTTTATCTTTGGCACGTATTGCTTCTGATCCATTAAAATGAATATTGGCCTTCAGCAATAATGATAGGTAGGACACGTACACTCTCTCAGATTCCAGCAGCTCCAAAGCAGCATTCTGTCTCTTGTCTTTAAAACAAAAAAGGGTGATAAAGATAAACAGGTCATTCTATTGAGAAACAGGGCACCATTATATAAATTGATTACAAATATTTTGGGGGAGGTACTGAGTTTTTGCTGTATTGTAAAAGATTCCCAGCATACTGGGGTTAATTTGAATAACATTTACCCCACCAGCTGGATTTTATTAAAACAGTTGATAGCCATTTCTGACTGTTTATCGTGTTCTGATAAAAAAAAAAAAAAATGGCCAGGAAGGATGAGAACAGTCACAAAACCCCAATCCCAACAGTATGAGGAATGTTATGCAAATTAAGTGGGCACCTAATTAACATATCCCCCGTGCAAAAATGTGGTCAGAATGAGCATTTTCCATCTAAAATGGTTCCGCCTGTTTCAAAGCGTCCTAATGGAGATGGAAACCTATTTCAGACAGGCGCCATCTAAAAAAGGGTCTGATGTGGGTGCAGTGACTCTGACCACTTTGGCGATGGAGCCCAATGCGCTGCTAGAGATTGCTGCGATTTTAGAGGATGAAAGGGAAAATGTAGCTGCTATGCCAAAATGAAAAATAAAAAAATAAACAAATACATATATAACTATATAAATAAATACATCTATTTATTTATTTATGTCTATATTTATCTGTGCATTAATTAATTAATTAATTTCTCATTTTGGCATGAAATATCCTCCATAACCAAAACTATAATTTAATACATTATACATTAAAAAAAAATTAGTCTAACTTATATAACTGAACACAATATTCTAGATGAGGTCTTACTAATGCATTGTAAAGTTTTAACATTACTTCCCTTGATTTAAATTCAACACTTTTCACTATATATCCGAGCATCTTGTTGGCCTTTTTTATAGCTTCCCCACATTGTCTATTAAATGTATCTTCTCTTCTTTCTCTCTATCTCCTGAAACACATGACTGATTTGTTTTTCTCTGTCTTTACTGCCTTTCAATCCCACCTGTCGACTGATTGAAATCCTGGAATGACGTAAACACTGTCATTTGCATTATTAACATATAGATTTCTCATTTAAATACTGAATAGTTATTCCACCACTTATATGAATTGAACTCATTCCACAACAGAAAAGGGTTTCATTTTATAATGGAAACAACATTCGGGACAAGAGTCGGGTTAAAACAGGCAGAGACAGTGAGTTTCAGACTTTTGGAAGGCACTTTTGATATTCAGGGCCAATGTGTGTGTTTTTTTTTCCTTATTCATTCCCAGTCTCGAAATATATTTAGCCGCTTTGAACTAGACAAGCACCTTCTTGATACAGTACTTACTTGACAATGAGTTATCTTGTTGGCCACCCTCCAGAGAGCTGGACTGGATTCTAGCAGGCTCTTTGAAGGTATCCCCATTGGCCGTGAAGAGTGGTCCATCAGCATAGCCTTTAGTGTCCTTGCGTTCTATCCACACTGGTGACCTGGAGTGGCCTCTTTGATGATGCTCATGTGAATGCAATGCTTGATGATATCCCTCGTTCATGTCTGTTTCTTTCATTGCATTAAAAAAAACATTATATATATTTCCCATTACGGCTAGGGCAGGTTACATCAAATTACCTTTTTTATTTTTTTTATTTCTACTATGGCTCTATAGGATGACAATAGAGCCATATAGGACAAACAGATTTAAAAAGGAATTACAACCCTGATCAACTTGAAGCAGCTCACACAGGTTATGTCCATTTTTTTGAAACTGTTAGAATATAATTTGCTCTTATACAGTATATTGGAGAAATGGCACCAGGGACTATTAAAGGCTATCAAAATTGAAATTGTGTAATGTGGAAGTTACCTTTTTGAACAGTAGAATTGTTGGATAGACTTGCAAAATAGTGCTGCATCACATTGAGTTCTGTCAGGTTGCCTTCTGTTACACCATCCTCTCTCTGGCTTTTTCTGAAGAATCCATTAGAAAATAAATTAACAAATGATTCCATTGTTTGAATGATTAATTATATCAAATTCCTGGCCCGGTAAAGGATTACATGGTGTTTCAGATGTGATTACCTATGTAAAGATGAAAGGACTTCTCTTTCCATCTTCATCTGGAAGAGTTCAAAGTTCCTCTGCATCTCTCTCTGCCTGTGGTTGATCTTGTTAATCTGTGACAAGGCACTGCTGAGCTCCTCCTTTACAAAAATGAAAGATACAAATCACATACTCCATCCATCCACCTACCAGCATCTACCCCAGCACGGGCCTGAGAATGTACCTTAAAAGTGTTGAATGAATTCTTAATCCCCATCAGTTTTTCATCCATTTCATTCTCATAGCACTTTATCTTCTCCTCCAGGCTGTGATCCCCTTGCTGGATATTAGACAGCTCCTGCATGGCCTCAAGGAACTCACACTTCAGCTCAACAGCCAGTGCCTGCAACTGTCAGTCACAGAAAGAGACAGGGTTAGGCTTCTGGTATGCTGAAATGGCTAACAGCACAATCTTGCAATTGTTATCATGTTATTAGTGACCTCTGAGTCAAGCTGCAGTCATGTTATTGAGTGTTATTAACCCTTAAACTATCATCACAGAGTAAATCCACTGCTGTTGTGCGGGATAGGAGTTTTATTATGGCATATGTAGAGCAACCAGTGCCATCTG